>NW_026931131.1:0-45371 GCF_032062105.1 Saccostrea cuccullata | reverse complement strand
TTTTTAATGCCATTAATTTTATTCAAATTTATGATTATCTCCCCTTGGAAAAGGGCGTGGCCCTTCATTTGAACAAACTTGAATTCCCTTTACCCAAGGATACTTTGTGGCAAGTTTAATTGAAATTGGCCCCGTGGTTCTTGAGAAGAAGATGAAAATGTGAAAAGTTCACGACGACGACAACGCCAACGACAACAACGACAACAACGACTACAACGACAACGACAGACAACGGACAAATTTTGATCAGAAAATCTCACTTGAGCCTTCGGCTCAGGTGAGCTAAAAATATTGAGCGAAATTTGAAACTTATTAAGATACAGCAAATTTATTTTTTATCAAACTTTGTTTCCATTGTTTCCCATTGCCATTTTTTGTTTTAAAGCTGCTGTCATTGTTTGCCTCGTCATTCGTACACGATAACCAAAACAATTTGACCCACCAAAATCAAACACTTGTGGCACTTTTACTAAACAACAAAGATTATCCACATTTTGCAATTATGCCGAAGAGAGCCTAAATTTATTATATACAACAAGAAATGTGACCGTGGAGTAGCAGTTTTATTTCTATTAGCTCAGTTTGACCAATTTTTCTTGAACAAGTATTGAAATTCAACTTTTTTCTGCTCTTATTTTGTTTTTAAAAGAAATCATAGTTTTATATTTAACATAAAAATAGTTTAAGGTAAGATCAAAAATGGGAAATCACCAACCGAAAGTAAATGAATGTTATAAATAGTCAAAAATATTATATCAATTAGGTCTCTGTCATAGCGAAAAACAACTTTGCCGTCTGTTGCCCCAGTTGCATCGGCATTCCCATTTGCCGCTAATAGGGTGTGATTTTAGTGGTTATACAAACTGGACATTTCCTTGAAAGATACATGTATGCTCCCTTTTCCCTATTTATTCAATTAATAGTGGTTAAAGTTCCTTTCAATGTAAGTATGTGACAACTTCAGCCGAAACCTGATGCATTGTATTCAAACTAGGTGTCGTGTTTGATACAGTACATGTAAGCATATTAGCAGATGTTGATGACTTTGGGAAGTGACACATGGTGATGACATGGTGATGACATATGCGTGTTCTTTAAATAAAATAATTTCATTTTCGACTATGCAAAATGACAAAATGATAATATTCCAATTTTGCGAATTGTCTCTAAATATTGTAAACATTACATATAGGATAACACATGTATAAACCCTTTTCCATATCACATCTGTATCAGCCCGAGACACCAATATCAGCCAGAGGGCCGAAGGCCCGAGGGCAGATATTGGTGGAGGGCTGATACAGGATGTGATGTCAGTTAGATTGTCCTTACATTCAACAAGGTGAAATTAAGAGAATTATGTAACCCCCAAAATATGTGTATGATGAAAAGTACTGTTTTTTTATGTTTAATTTACTAAGGGTGTGATAATGATCCGTATCAGCCCTGCAAATCCATATCAGCCCTACAGGGCTGATACGGCTATTGTGACGTCAGCCATATCGCATATGCAAAAAACCTGTATTTATTACTAAGTATGTAATAAAACCTGCTATTCAATATTTTGAGTACAGAATAAAACCCATTCCTACAAGTAATAAAAACATACATGATTTAGTTTTAAATTTTTACTACAGGTATTTTTTGGAAGGACATCGATCTATGCTGATATTTTGATTCTTAGTCTCTAAAAAATCTATTGTCTTCATAATCCAAGAATTTCTGTTCATTAATAAGTGGATTCTTAGAATTGTTAACAATGTATACAGGGTTTATTTTATGCCATACCATACTTACAAACTATTTTTCTCCGCTATAAATTCGCCTGGATACAGTTTTTTAAAAAAAGATATCACAACCATGCATGTATTTTAATTCGCCAACTTTGCGACAAGAGAGCAAACAAGCAAATTCAAGTAATTGTGGTCCCCCGCTTTCGGTGTCTTTGTGGGTGAGATGTCATTTGTAATGATATGTTGTGTGTATTATGAACACCCTATCATATATCATTTATTTAGAAATCATCACTGCACTCCAAGGTCAAGGTCAAAGGGTTAAAGTGTTTGGTAACTGATGAACAGTCTTCTCACAAGGATTACATATGTGAAGTATGAAAGCCCTAGCCCTTGCCATTCAAAAGTTATGGTAAAGGTTAAAGTTTTGTCATAAGTACGAAAATTCTCCAAGGTCAACTTCAAAAGGTCAAGGTTGTTGATATCAAATGAAAGGTCTTGCCACAAAGAATACATATGTGAAATATGAAAGTCCAAGTATCTACTGTTCAAAAGTTGTGGCAAAGGTCATAGTTTTTTAAAAGTAGGTCGAACTCCAAGGTCAAGGTAAAAGGGTCAAAGTTCTTGGTATCCAATGAAAGGTCTTCTCTCAAGAATTACATATATATGATGTATGAAAGCCCTAGCCCGTACTGCTCACAAGTTATGGTCAATGTTAAAGTTTTTTTCATAAGTTCGGAAATCTCCAAGGTCAAGGTCAAAAGGTCAAAGTTGTTGGTATCCAATGAAAGGTCTTGTCACAAAGAATATATATGTGAAATATAAAAGTCCTAGTGTCTACGATTTAAAAGTTATGGCCAAAGTAAAAGTATGAATTTTTTGTGTAAAAGTGGGTCAAACTCCAAGGTCAAGGTCAAGAGGTCAAATTTGGTGGTACCCAAAGAAAGGTCTTATCAAAAGAAATACATATGTGAAATATGAAAGTCATAGCTCCACTAAATCAAAAGTTATGGGCAAGGTTAAAGTTTTTGTGACGGACGGACAGACGGACAGACTGACAGATTGACAGACTGACGGACAGACGGACAGACGAATGAGATTTAATGTCCCCTCGCTTTCGCGAAAGCGGGGGACAATAAGACGGGGAAAACATTGTCTTTTTTAAGGGTATTGAAAGCGCATAATTTGAATATTCTCTGTTTAAAATTAAAGAAAGGGTTGCAGTATATTAGTTGGTCAATAAGTAGAACCTTGCTTTCGAAATGTAAGCTACAAAATAGTCAAATATTCAAGTTGAAAAGTGAATTTTAGAAAGCTTTGTGCGCAAACACATACAAAACCAAATATTTACAGCAAGACGGATGACTAACAAATGTTGCTTTCTGGCCTTAGACTGTTACCTCGACATAAAACAAACACTAAAACAACCAGTATCTAATTGTTGTTTATTAAACACACATGCTTGTTTACTAATTAATGAAATGTTTATATATGGACGGACAAAGATAACAAATACAAAAATATTCTTATATGTAAATGTTCAACAACGCATGATCACATCATTATTAACAATTGTTGCATACCTTCTTAAACGTTTTACTCTGAAGAATGCTTTTTTTACACAGATGTCTGTTTTCTACATTCAATTATTTCCAGTTTTACAAATATCTGAGAAATTTCAGCTGTATTAGCATTAAAGGAGATTGAGAGTTTAAAATTTGCGGGTTTTCCATCAATTTTTGTTCCCGCACATTATTTCGAGTGTATATATGATTTCGAATAAATTTAGGTCTTAAACAATGCCCCTTTAGCAATACATTATTTAAATCATTCATGATGTTACAGAAAGCGTGTTTTCTTTTCTTCAAATAGGGTTTTTGACAACAAAACTGTTGATAGAAAAAGGGATTAACTTCATTAAAAAATAAACTCTACATAAGAAATGATTAATTGTCATTAAGCGTGGCTCGACTTTATATATTAGTATGCCATTTGTCGTATGAAAAGTATCTTTTTTAAGGATTTAAAACAAAATAAATGCTAGTATAAGTTTCGATGTTTTTTTTAGATATTGTGGTCAATCAGAATAGAACTCTTCACACACGGTTTGAAAATGACACTAGCATTCAATTTTTGTATCCAGAAAAGTAAAAGAATTATTTTAAGATATACAGGTACATGAACATAATTGCATTGCAATTTTTTTTTTGTAAAAAATGGTAGGGATACAGAGGCAGGACACTTAAGTTTCTAAGAGTGACACTATAATATGTTACAAAATTGATTTTAAGAAGACTTTTAGTATATATATCAAAAGTGAATTATCACAGATATTCCAAACAACTTTGAACAAAAGTTAGACATAACATTGTCCACATCGAGAAGAGTCAATCAACATATTCTTAAAGATTTTCATCATATTTTTGTGTTGTTCTAGATAATTCTGAAACCCGATGGCCAAATTAACATTGTATTCTCGTTGTTTTAGTTTGCTTGCTCCAATTTCTTCAAAAACTCTTTGCCCCGTTTTTTCTGAAGAAAGAAAAAAGAAAAGTGATAACTTCTTATTGGAAATAAACTTTTCTGTAAAATTTTGATGGAGAAATCTAGCTGCAACAATGTAGTCCTCTCCAAATTTTAAATCTGATATTTTCTGGAGTGAATCACTCCCGCACTTGCACCATTACGGAGATCCTAAGGAGTTGTAGCCCTCTCCTAAATAAAAAAGGGAGAGGGCTACATTATTGCAGCTGGGGGAAATCAAATTCTATATAAGACAGTATCATTTTAAGTCTGAGAAAGCGTCCCTGGTTACCATTCTATCCTGCTTGTCCTTGTCTTCCTTTTCGGAGTAGGCAGACATGGCGCTATCGATATCCTTCCGCAGTTCCTTTAACAAATTCAAAGGTTTTTGGTGCTCCGCCATGATTGAGGTGAAATCTAAACAAAAAATGATATCAGTACAATATCAGCTAAACATACAGTTATGTACTTATTTTTTATATTAGCATAATATGTATTTTTAAATCATGGATATCTTGCTGTACATGTCACAATAATCCCTTATTCAATCTCAATTGTTTCTACCTTTTTGTGATTTCTTGCCATCTTTGTTTCTCGAGAAGAAATCTCGGACTTTATCGATGAGGTACATGACTAGTTCATCCGAACGGTCCAGCTTGGTTTTCTGATGCACTACATTAATACTCTCACACAGAATGGCCAGGAACATGGTCAGCAGGAAATACACGATGAAGAGAACATATGTAAAGAAGTAAAACTGTGCCATCAGAGGATCGGCCTCATTAATTTCGTTGAATTTACTTTTACCGATCATACTAATGAAGAGTGTTCCGAGTGACTGGAAAATATCATAGTACGACTCCAAGTCTCGTCCAAACAAAAGGTAGCCTAGTATGGCATAAAATACGAAGAGACAGAGGAAAAAGACCCCAAACCATAATAAATCCCAAGCACAGTTATCGAACACACGGAACACCTGTCCGATTCTTTTGTCGTATCCCAGAATTCCAAGTAGCCTTGTTGTTCCTAGAAATACTAACAACCCAATGAGGACAATAAAAAGTGAATCCCAGTAAGCAATATGTTGAAAATTGACGAAAGCTTTTGGGTCTGCTTTGAACTTGGCAAAAGTTTCGTTTGCTAGAAGCATTCTGCCCACGTACATAGCGATTGCAACGAAGCTTAAGAATATACCAACGAAGTCTAACACAAGCCATGTACTTTTGAAGAACTGTAAACGAAGTTTGTATAGATAATATATGACTCTTACAATCTGAGCCACCAAAAACAACACAAAACAAACTTCACAGAAAATGACGTAATATCCTGTTTGTCCAACATGGTGATAGAGTCGGAATGGATATATTGTTGACATTGTCATTACTCCTCCTACTTCCGGAAACTCTGTTGCAAGCATACTGTAAGTGAATACATTAAAATCAGCATTATATACAGTGAATTCAAAGAACACAGCTCTTGTTGATCTGTCTATCCACAAGTTTTCCGTCAATTCCTGCATGGTTCTATTTGTAAAGTCAAGATTCACATCCAGCTCTGCGATGTATCCTCCACCGGAGTAGGAATTGTAGTAACCTAAAACTGGGACTCCCCAAATATCAAATGGATTTGTGTATTTCCAGGCCTTGAAAGAGAACGAATAAGCCTCTGCTGCAATATCACAGGGAGGTTTCGACCATCCGAAACAAAAACTGCGTGCCTCTTCATTAATAATGCTGTACGAGGGATATATTTTAACACTGCCGAAGGGATGAATACTTTCCTCATCTATAATATAAAGAATAAAGAAGACATTTGTTTGAAATACCTTATGAACGTTTTGATTATTGACTTTAAAAAAAATAATTAGAAAACCATAAATCTCGGACTAATTAGCAGAGAGTAAATACATTTACCTTCGACAACTCTCACTTGTCTGAGTCTAGGAGGCCCCACTCTGAAATTCGTTAGACCGGATGCATATTGTCTGTGTCTCCAGTAAAGACGTTCTCCATTGTACTCCTGCTCCGGAAACAGGGTAGGGAACGCCACCTGCTTAAGCCAATCGAGGTATTGTTCTGTTGTTTTTACCTTAAAGAATAAAAAAAAAACGCTTTTACTTTTATACTGTTCGAGTACTTACCTGTGAGGGAAGTTGCAAACTTCAGAATATTTAGTTGATAGCTTTACACTAAAATAACCTACATTTTCAAACTTCCGTACGTCTTTTCCAGAGGGAGTCAGAAGACGATTAGATATGTCTTTTTGAACATAGTAAGATCCGGTATCACGATTGCTGAAACTGATGCTGTAGATAATCCATATGTAAACCAATGTGATGAAAACTTGTTTTATTGAGTCCATCATCTTAATGTCTCGCATGCGCTCTTCTCTTGCCTTTTCTAAGAGGGAATGATTTAGTGGTGGTGCAGGGATACGTATACCTGAAAAGAAATTTTGGACATATCTAATAAGGTAACTAAAAGATTATTTGTGACTTATGGCATGGAATGTACTATAAGAATTAAACCGTTAAAATTTATAACTTCACTTCCGTTTGTTCCATTATCCGGGTACTTTAAGAGATTTTTTAATCAATTCACAAGAAAAACACACTGTTTCAACATCATACAATTTTTCTCTTTCGTTCCTCTACTAATGCTAGAGTTCCTCGACAAATATTCAACTTATTTTTGGAGTCATTTCTGAAGACTACTTTTAACAAGCTTATCCTTTGAAACATTACTTACTCTGTTCTTGTCCATATCGTTGTCTGTAATTTTTCAAGACAATTTCTCGAGTCAGACCTGACGGTCGGAATTTTTCAGTTTGTTGAAATATTAAAGCAAATACCGCCGCCATCAACACAACCTGAAATAGAAAGATGTCACATTACATTTACATATCAGATTATGTACATGTCATCATCGTAGCCTTGTTGCTATTAAGCAATACATCTTACTTTTAGAGGATCCAGAATACATGCTGATTCTAAAAAGGAGAGGAAAAATTGAGCCAGCCACATTTCAGTCTTTGTTTTTCCCCATTCCATACTGAACAGCATTATAAAAAACGCAGAGGTGAAGCTTCCAGCAAGCGCCAAAAACCAAGCAATATAAGTAACCCAAAACGGAAGTATCGTTCCGTCTTTGCTCATGACACCTTTGGCTACCAATGTTCGCTCAAGCTCCTTACTTTCCTTTAAGACCTTGTCCATGAAACTGTTTATGACCGGTAAAGAATATTTGAGTGATGAGTCTTTGACGTCATAATCAGTTACTCGTGGTTTGGCCTTCTTGAACAAGGTGACGACCAGAATAACGGCTGGCGTAGAGATTAACGTACTCATAATTGATATAAATACTGTTTGCCAGGAAAACTGCAGAGGGCCTAGTTTTACTGTTTCTGGATTTTCATATTCGTCCTCTGGTCTGAAGTATACAGCGTTACCAATCATCGTCAGCATTATAAATAGTAACAAACACGTGATTCTTTGGATTCGAGTAAAATGGCTACTGGTTGGTCGGAAATAAATTGAGATCCAGAGATGATTATCGGCCAAACTTTCCTTATAGTTAATGTAAAACATATTCTTAAATGTTGTTACGTTTTCTCGGCCACAAACGGGAAGAACGGCCTCAACATGGCTCTCCAGGTTGTCCAGCGATAGCCAACGACCACACATGAAGACAAATCTAAACAAGACCAAACCACAAAACAAATTAGTTTAAAAAAGCCATCACATATATCTTAAAGGTTCATTTTAGGGGGATGCTCGTATATACTAGTATTGTATACCCGTGACCTTTTTAATGCCGTGCTTTAAAATTGTATTTGTTGTTCAGCTTAAGTACATACTGCTGAAAATTGGAAAATGCGTAGAAAAGGAACTTTTTAAAGTTTTAAACATTGAAAATAGTACAATGCAAAATAAATGAATAAAAATAAATGATAATTATATTGTTTTCGGTGCGTTTCAATATCATATATGCATAAAAAAATGTAGATAAACAATCAATTTGAGGTCACAAACAAGTGTGTCTCAATTAGGCAGAGACGGATAGGAGAGACATGTCTGGCATAAGCAGATATTAAATCTAAACATATAACTATTTAATAACATATACATCCATTTCATTATACCATAAGCTAAAGTAATACTGACATAATAGAATTGTTTTCAATTTTTTTCAGTTAATATGCTATTTTACTCATTTCAAAGTAAAGAGAAAGTATTTTAAATCGATAAGAACCAATTACTCTGAGATGCATTGTTTTTCCCTGATCGACATGCATATCAAGTATTTATAACGTTATAAATAATTTAACGAAATGGGGGACTCATAAGAAAATAATTAGGGTGGTAATGAGTTCAGTATACGATATTTATCGATGTTGTTATAGTGACCTTGAATGAGATATTGGTATTGAACAAAAATTATTTTCATCGGCTTTGGGATTTTGGTAAAATTTGCTATATATGTACAGTATTTTCGTAGTTCATTTTTGACATTTTAATTGAAATTGATTTCATGCAGTGTGGAAATTACAGGAATACATTTCATCTCAAATTATGGAACCTACATTTCAAGATAATAATCATTTTGTAGAACAAAGAGTACATACAGTATAATACCTTTTTCCACCTCGCATATTAACTGCCTTATCATACAACTGAGCAATTTTGAGATTTAAGGTTGTAAGCAGTGATTTGGAGAAATCTTTGGCACATTGAACTGGTATCGGAACGGTTTATTCCCTAGCTGCAGAACTATAGCGTTTTGGTTTTATATATAAGTGTTGAACATATGATCAAAGACTTACATTTAAACCATAAAGCTACAGTTCTTTAGCTAGATTATTCCCTTGCTGTCTATACGAGTTTTTTTTTTAATATTCTGTTTGCAAAGGATGGTGAAGTTTTTGTCGATAATTGGTTATGATCGTTATAAAAAAAAATTACATTTTTGTTATTGAAATTCAAAGAGAAGAAAAGCACGTCTGTGAATATATCAAAATATTCAAACTTTCATTGTTGAAATGTTGATGGAGAATCTGGGTGAATTGGCAATATGACGCGACTCGGATAATTCCCTAAAATTCTTGTTTAAATCACATGAAACAAGTTACACACAACAAAGGCCATCCAGCAAGACGCATAGCCAAAATGACGTCTTGATGGTGCAATAATCATACTTAGGGGGCATGCAATGGATACATGTTTACAAACTTTAATAAAATACAATAACATTCAAGCTCAATAAATTTAAGAGATGCTTAGCATATTAATATCTAGCAATAAAATATCTCTCCAATTTTCATATATCATCAGGAAGAAAAATTGGAATGGAAAAAAATGAAGTAAAACTAGTATGTCATTTATATAAAAGTCGACCAAAAACTCATTACGTGTACGTCATCATTTTACAAGTTTCCGCAAATATGCTTTTCAAATCAAATTGAGTTATTTCGACGGTATTAAAATATTACCTGGTCCTATCCTGGAGGTCTTCTACGTCGACACGATTGAGGTACCATGATGACCACTCTCCTTCTCCGGAATTGTCATGGAAGATGTAGAAGTATGTCAACGGTCCCAGGGGCTGGGAGGTAGCCATTAGAAAATGGTTCACACTGGCCGTCCGAAATTCCTGAACAAAACATGTTTTCTGATTATTTTCTTTGGCAAAACTCATCTACATATATGTATTTAAGTATGCCTCAATGATACGAATATAGCGTATTTTTTAAAGCAACGTCAATGCCCATGTACAAAAATATTTTATAAACAGAATTAAAATTATCTGATTTTTAAAAAATAGTTTTTCAAGGTTTTTATTTTGACTTTCCACATTTGTCTTAGTAAATTTCTTTTGAGTTATAATTTCAGATCTTTTTTCCAAACCTTATTTACTAGGAAGCTTTTTTTCTTATACTACTTCTGAACGGCAGTTTCTCAATATCAAAAATACGTATAAATGTTTTTACAGCAATAGCATATCATCAAAAGAGCAGGATATTAGCAATTTGCCGAAGAAAATGACTCATTTTTATAATTACCGTTCGAACACCGTCAAACAGTTCTCTGACACCAGTATCACCGTCCTCTCCCGCCACAATGAAGCCGACACGTGACCTTGTTCCCGCACCCCGCCTCATTCCAGTGTATACAGTAATCAGATAGTAGTAAGTATCATCAACAAAGTTGTCAATCAAAGGAGTTACGCCCCACTTGAAAAAGATACAAATAACAATACGTAAATGGAGAAATTCAGAGAGGTAAACTTTTAGAGATTTAAGCAAGAATGTTATTGGAATTTCATTGATGTTTCCATTACCCTCAGTTACAACAACAAGGAAGAATTCTCTCATTTTTCCTCCAAATTAAAATTTTCCTTTTTTCTCTAGATTTTATTGTAAAGCCCATCCAAAATGGACAAAAAAGCTTTCTTAAACGATATGGTTGATATCCAATGAAGAGAATTAAACATACCCTGACGATATCCTTCTTATCCTGGTGACGACCCCAAATCATCAGCGCAATGTAAAGAACTAAAATAAGGACGAATGTTGCCAACACAGCGGCCTGATCCTGGGGGGAAAATTTCAGAAATACTGTAGCAAAGTCAATGGTGTTTGGAGCGACGTAAAAAGAATTTGCAAAGGTGAGTCCATTCTGGCCAGTACAATCGCATGAAATTTCCCCCTGAGTTGGTTTCCAGTCCATCTATGAAAATAATTATTTATGAAATCTATGCTTATTAAAAAACACTAACAAAAATAAAAATCCGTGAAATCTAGAACTTATATTGAAGAGAAGAGATTCCATATCGACATATTTTTCTCGTTATATCTTTGCATGGTAATTCAATTTATCTTGTTTATCATACATTATCCCTGTATTGTCGATAGTCAGTAAAAGATTTTGAAACGAAAAAGGCATGACAAACTCTGTGGTTTCTTTTACTTCGATTCCCCAGAGATATATCGAGTAGACATATGAATGAAAGTAACAAGGGCTATAATTGAAAAAAAAGTCATCGATGTATAGTGTTTTTTCTTTCATGTAATTTTTTAAAAATACATTCTGCTTCTTAATAATATAAAACGTAAACGAATAAATGTACACAATTAATACACTAGAAATCTAACAGACTGTTTAAAGACCTGGTCTCCGAAGACTACATACGTCAAGATTTTATCAATGTGGAACCTTTGAAAAGCAATTTCAGAGTAGTCATGTGAAGAATCGATGATTTTTTTTCCTAGTTAAATTTTTAGGTGACCAGTTATAAGAAATAAAAATCTCCAGTTCCATTTTTTTTTGGAAAGCGGATGCTTACAATAAAAAAGCTAAGTATGCTTTAATTTTTCCCCATTTTATAAAAGAAATGAAGTTCTTTCGCCAGTTGAAGATGAAGATTCCCTGTGTTTATGACATTTTAAAATGACTGCTTTTCAAATAATTTGTTTTTTCAAAAAGGTAAAGTAAGGAGGAGCAAGGAAAAAAGGAGAATACGTATTGGCTTTTGTTTTTAGATAAACTTGAAATAATATGGCAACTTTTTACGATCAAGAATGTACTAATGTTAACAGCATCTATAATTCCTTTGTTGGCAAAATAAAGTGAAGGAGCCGAGTGGTCGAAACGGGATTATTAAAGATATTGTGATGGGCAACATTCATAATCATAAACACTAAATTATTAAATAAAAATGAAATAAGTCAGACATAACAAAAATGAGAAATAACGCCCAAAAATGGTTTGAATCCTCCAAATCCATGTTAATTAATGCAAAAATAAGCCATTTACTGCTACTTCCGGTTTGACCGGAAGTGATGACGACGGACGGAAAATTAATTTTAACGCTTCCAGAGACATATGTTACCAAAAAACTTATCAAGAACGGCAAAAATACGCGTTTTCCGACTACTTCCGGTTTGGCCGGAAGTGACGACGCCGGGCGTATTTTGACGACTCCAATAGATTAAGCTTGACATTTTAAACAACTTTGCTTCTTTGACGTATCACAAATTCTCAAAACTTTTTGAGATATAAAGGAAAAACTTTCGGCCCCTCTAGGCCCCTAATTTAAGGGGCCAGCCCTTTTTTCGAGATGTCATTTGGTAGATCTTGATATTCTACATCTTTTTTGTTCTACATGCTTTAACAAAATATTTCTAGGTAAAAATTTATCGTAGAAAAGGTGCTAAATATTTTGAAATTCCTGATAGGACTATTTTCGGGCCATAGCGAGCGTCGGCGCTACCTACTTCCAGTGAAAATGATATGCTCAATGCACTTCTCCAAAGGTTGATCTATCATCACTGAAAATTTCATACTTCTATCTTCAACGGTTTTTGAGAACATTGCCGGACAAAGTGACCCTCTAAAAATGACAAAATTGCGAAAATCTCCGAACCGGAAGTGACGTCATCAAAATAAAAAAATTTATTTCTAGATTTTTTGATGTTCTATCAGACCTGAAAGTTTCATGAAAATCCATCGAGCCGTTTCCGAGAACTCGCGTGCACAAAATCGGTAAGAAAAAAAATAATAATAAGAAAACTAGAGCAAAGCTCGTTGCAAAGCAACGAGTAGGTCTTCCGTCCTGTTTGACCGGAAGTAACTTTCATTTTTTACAAAAATGAGTAATAATGCCCCAAAATGGTTTAATTCTTCTAAATTTATACTCGTTAATGCAAACATAAGCCAGTTTTTGCTACTTCCGGTTTGACCGGAAGTGATGACGACAGGCGGAAAATTGAATTTTTATGCTCCCAGTGACAAATGTTACCCAAAATTTTGCCAAGAACGGCAAATATATGCGTTTTCAGACTACTTCCGGTTTGGCCGGAAGTGACGACGCTGGACGTATTTTGACGACTCCAATAGATTAAGCTTGACATTTTAAACAACTTTGCTTCTTTGACGTTTTACAAATTCTTAATACTTTTTGAGATATAAACGAAAAACTTTCGGCCCCTCTAGGCCCTTAATTTTAGGGGCCAGCCCTTTTTTGGAGATATCAGTTGAAAGATCATGTAATTCTACACTTCTTTTGTTCTACATGTCTTAACAAAATATTTCTAGGTAAATAGTTATTGTTGAAAAGGTGTCAAATTTTTTGAAATTCTTTATAGGACTATTTTCGGGCTATAGCGAGCGTCGGCGCTTCGTACTTCCGGTAGTTGTGATATACAAAAGGCACTTCTCCAAAGGTTGCTCTAGCATCCCTGAAAATTTCACACTTTTATTTTCAATGGTTTTTGAGAACATTGCCGGACAAAGTGACCCTCTAAAAATGACAAAATCGCAGAAATCTCCAAACCGGAAGTGACGTCATCAAAACAAAAAATTATATACCTAGATTTTTTGATGTTCTATCAGTCCTGAAAGTTTCATGAAAATCTATCAAGCCGTTTTCGAGAACTCGCTTGCACAAAATATGTAAGAAAAAAAATAATAAAAACTGTGGAAAAGAAACCTAAGAATAACAGAAAGGTCTTCCGCTGAAGACGGAAGACCTTAAATAGTGGAAAAGAAACCTAAGAAAAACAATAAGGTCTTCCGCTGAAGACGGAAGACCTTAAAAAAAGAAGATTACCTGCAGTAAGTGATATTATGAATCTTTTAAAGAATTATGTTGAAGTGGTTAAAGTAAATTATGTTTAAGCATGCAATTCTGTTAATTCATATGTCTGATTAAAAAAAAAAGATATTCATGTAGCTTGATTTTTTTTTCTTCAGAAATATCATATTAAATGTCTACCCAGAATGTATGCTAACTATAGCATCCCCATGTTTATATACAATGGAGTATTTGTAGTTTAGTTTAAGTCTTATACACCAATGCATCAAGTACTTTTGTAAGAGCTATTGAAAATCGTTTTAACAAATTGAAATTCTTTTATCGTATTTATTGAAAATTGACAACTTTTCATTTATGTCAGAATATTGGGAATTTGAAAATATCTTGATATAGTTATATCATTGTATACAATAAATTACATAATTATAATGTAAATTAACCTACATATCTAATCTACTTTGTCTTTATAGTCTGACAATATCTTCAAACATAAGCGCCGATTAGTACAGAACACCAAGAAGAAAGGATGCCCTGTAAGGATAAAAATCCGTCATGTAGTGAAATTTTTGAATTTCAAGGTAATATCACAATATACATATATTGACCACTGGTTACAAAATAACATACAGCATGTACATGTGTTTTATATCAGATTTGGGTTTATGAAGTAATTGATGCACATTTTATTTTAAATTATACAAAAGGTGAAGGATCAAGATAAACCAAGTAGGAAGTTTGTGCCAAGCGTAAAGAAGGATTTAAATGACTGTACAGGTGAAATAGAATGTCAACATCGGTTCTATGTCTCGTTTCCACCAGCAGAGGATCATAGGAATCACTTGAAAGGAGTGGTACATGGATTTTATATCATTTTTTTTAATTAATTTTTTTTAATTGAAAATTGTATTATAACATTTATTATTTGAAATTTAAAATCACAAAAATGCTTTAAATTATACTTTAATACAAATGTCCTAACAATACAGGCATCCAGCATTTTGCAGCCAATGGACACGAGAATTTCGAATTATATTAAGAAAGTTGTGAGCGAACATGGAGTCACAAGCACTCTGAAAATGAAACTGCTTATTGAAGTCTTTTTGAAGCAATCCATCTTTCTAAATTCTCCACTGCCACCTAAACACAAAAAGAGATATTGGCCATCACTTAAGGACATTTATAACCACATGGCATCTCAGTTTCTCAAACTATGAGATAGCAGTTTTGATCAGGTATGATGGTGAAAAAATGAACAATTAAATTCTCCTTGAGAAGTCTATAGTAAAAAATGTACATAGGATAAAGGGTTAATCCCACATTCCATTCGATTCTGCATGCATATTAACAACAAGTCTACCACATAAAACATTAACAGGTTGTTGGCAAAGTCAAAAGTCTTTCCATAAACATTACTTAAATGTACATAGTGAGGACATTTTGCTCACATTTAGGCAATATGCCATATTTTGTCTTTAAATGCAGTAAGACATATTTCTATATTTAAATACCCAGATATAGATACTAAACAACCTATTCAATTTTTTAAGCAAAAAAGAAATAAAATTCTATTTTTATTACTATGTCTGGAAATATATTTAAAAGTAGGTGGAAGAAATAAAATATTTTTAATTTATTTTATTAGAAAGAGGTTCAAGGAATGATTGAGGAACAGAGGTCAATCCATCAAGAAAGACAGATACTATTTAAGAATTAAGACTGATCAAGATCAAGGTAATTTTAACACAGCTCAATTGTAGTAGTTTTTCTAAATGATCATTCTATGAAATCGTTGGAAGTGTGCAAAAATACCAATATTCTGATTCAGAAGTATTGTTGTTCCTTTATATTGTATTGCAATGCACTACTGTAGATCACTAAAATTTTGAGACACCTTATTTTTCGCGATAAAGACATTCATTTGTTATTAGTGAGGAAAACATTTCCAAAATTGTGGTCACTTATTTATTTATAGGGCCCCGCACAGGGGACGCACTAAAGTGATCAGTTTGGCACAAAAGTTCTTATATGAAAAGTAAAGTTCTCATAGATATGAATTGATTGACAGTCTACTAGCTAATTGCTCTGACTGGAATTAGATTTAAAATATAATGTAATTAATGTCAGAAAGATTTGCTATAGTACTAGACTGTAGGTCTATCATATGAAATTTAGGTAAATGACTCTCATTTCTGTATTTTTAAGTACAGCTATTTTTAATTAGATTGAAAATATTGCAACACACAATGCACTATGCATTTAAAAAGTATTGCAGTATATTGCAATGTAAAATTGCCTGCCAATAGCCAGGCCTATAGTAATCACACAAAATGAATTGACATGCCATGTTGTTTGTATATGGATTTAGAACATCCTGTTAGCGGTGATCCAGATGAAAGGTTATTTGTTGATGAAGATCTGTTCATTGGAAATTATGGAAAGAGTGGTGATGGAGTCAAAAAATTCCTGTACGTCCATCAGACTGCTTGGCAAAGACAACTGCTAAATAGATATGGAAATGAGATCTGTTTTCTGGATGCAACAAATAGAACAACCAGATACACCTTGCCTCTTTATTTCCTTTGTGTTCCTACAAATGTAAACTACATGACTGTTGCTACATTCATAGTTGAAACAGAGGAAAGTGTATCCATCCAAGAAGCCCTATCTATTATAAAATCATGGAACCCAAACTGGAAGCCAGCATATTTTATGTGTGACTACGCAGATGAAGAAATATCTTCTATTGAATCTGTTTTTCCAGGTATTTTAATGAATATTTTTGTACATACTATTTTCAGTTGTTTTACTGTTTTACTGTTTCTAATTATAGGTATGCTATGAGCAGATCATTTTCTGTTTTTTTTTTAATTTGCTTCATATATACTCTTTGATTTGAAAGATCAAGACATTTATTAAGGTCATTGTCTGAACTTCCAATGAAATTTATTATTACATGTACATGTAGGTGGTACATGTATGTTATCACTAACACATCATACATTGTCATTTTATTTTTTAAAGAGTCCTTTGTCTACCTTTGTGATTTCCATCGAGAGCAGGCATGGGAGAGATGGCTTAAAGCAACTCACAATGGCATTGGAGATGATAAAGATGAAATTTTATCTTTGTTACGCTCTGTAGCAAGATCCAAAACCAATGAAGAGTTTGAACTGTCAAGTAACAGATTAAAGGTATTTTTTAATCATTATTATGTACAGTAAAACTTCCTGCTCTTAACTTACACATTTACAAGAAAGAAAACTCTTCTCAGTATCACTAGTATTTGCATTGTTAATTTAATGATAACTATCATTATATAATTTCGTCTTGATTTTAGTATTTTCAGTTGCTTTTTCTTTCTATGTACATGCAGTTATAAACCCATAATTGAATTTCTCTTTTTTTTCCTTTTTATAGAACAGTCACTTTTGGACAGAAAATAACAGATTCAGAAAATGGTTTGAAGGCAGATGGTTAAATAAATATAAGGTTAGATAGGTATAATATGTTTACATTGTATACACACATCACGATGTGGCATATGTCCACAAAAAATTAATTTGCTGAGTATATGTAATTTTCTTAATTGTAGAGATGGGTGCAAGCTTTCAGACAGAATAGATACAACACTTCTGTGAATACTAACAACGGTGTTGAGAGACAGAACAAGACCCTGAAATATGAATTTCTTGAGGCAAAGAAAGCAAAGTCACTGTGTCATCTCCTTACAATTTTGTGGAATGATTTTCTTCCAGACATCTACCAAAGGTAATAAACCTTTATATATAAAGGCTGCATTAATGGTGCTGCAATATATACATGTATGTGATAAGGTTTAATATTATTTATATACAGTTATGCCACTACTGGGTAATTACATTAAAAAATTCATTTACCTTATTTTGGAATTTCAGATATGTGAAACTGAATTTGATATCTGCAGAGGAATCAATGAGGTACAATCCTGACATTCCCACTTTCCTAATTAATCGTCCAAGAAATGTTGTAAAGCATTGCTTTAAAAGAAAGGAAGAAGCAGGAAACATTTCCTTAGATGACATAGATTCCTTAGGAGAAGACCAATTCCTGGTGAAGAGTCAGGTTCCAGAGAGCTCACAAGTTTATTGTGTCCGCTTTTCAGCACCTGACTTTCCAGTGCCATCTTGTGACTGTGAAGACTGGGCCAAACGTCATTTACCTTGTAAACAATTTTTTGCTGTCATTAGAAATGTTTCTGGTTGGCAGTGGGAGAAACTACCTGAAGAGTATAGGAACAATCCTTCCTGACATTAGATGAGAGTGTTCATTATGAGTTCAGTTCACCATCTTATGTTACCCACCCCGACTGCAAAGAAGAACAAGAGTCAGGAAGAGAGACCAATACAGACAGCAACATTCAAAAAATTATTTTACCATCCAAATCTAGACTTTCTTAAATAAGATCCAACATCAGCAGCTACTGTCAAATGATTAGAGACTATTCATATTCTTGTAAGGACGAAGAAATTTTGGAAACCCTCGGCTCTAAATTGAAAGATACGTTAGATGGTTTAACAGCTAGTCTCTGCGAAACTGATGTACTCCCTGTAGATAATCCACAAAAGCAAATGACCCACATTGCAACAGCACCAGCAAAGCGAATAAATAAACTTTCTCTT
This sequence comes from Saccostrea cuccullata, assembly GCF_032062105.1. Lineage (NCBI taxonomy): Eukaryota > Metazoa > Mollusca > Bivalvia > Ostreida > Ostreidae > Saccostrea > Saccostrea cuccullata. The sequence goes on along the minus strand of NW_026931131.1, from coordinate 26,867 downwards.
TCGAAGAAAAGAAACAAAGGAGTTGGGAGACATGGTTCATCTGCAGAGAATATGCAAAAACATACATCCAAGGGTGTACATGACCTTTTATCACATGGTAATGCTTATGGTTTGTGAAATGAGAAACTTCTTCTTTGATAAATGCATGGAGGAATATATTGTAGGAAAAATAATGATGGTTATTTTCTTATTGAAGAGAGCAGTGATGTGGCAGAGGAGATCATTACCATTGAAGATGATCAATATTCACATTTAAAAGCAAATGGTAAAATTTTCAACTTGAATACATTTTCAAATGTCCAACATAAAATGAGTTAAAACTCTATTCAGTATAAGAGTTTTCTGTCTGGCTAACCAATGAATTATTGTTTTATATATTTTTAACTTTGGGAATGAAGGGTATATTAAAGAAAACGCACAAAGGTACAAAGCAGGTGAAGAAGGTACATTTTCCAGATTCTGGTACCATGTCACAGACAGTTACAAAGTATCATGAGATGGATTATAGGGAAGGTTTGTGCTTTTATCCAGTCCCAAAAATTAAGTAATGACATTTCATTATGAGGCTGATTTCTAAAAGCTAAATTATCTTTACAGCTTTAGAGGGGGTGAACAAAATTTGGAATATGGAAAAAGGCACTGTATTTTTTATTGGAAAAGTAACCAATTTTAACATCACAGATGAGGACATAAGGTCTCTTAATGGTACAAACTGGGTGACTGATCAGGTAAGCACATATTTGTTTTATAAAGTATTCGTTTAATAGTTAGTACTTCCCTTAATTTCTTTTTCTAGATATACATGCAATTTTATCATGTACATTAATTTCTATCATTTTTACAGGTTATTGATGCATATTTAGCTCCATTGTTCAAAAGGAAATTGAGAAAGGAAACAAGGTTGTTCTATATCCATCACAAACCATGACTCAGATCATGGATGGAAATTTTTCAGTTGGAAAGAGTCGAAGGAAGGTATAATTATTCTGCAATCAAGTTAACAAACATGGTTTAAATAATGTCCCTTTATGCTTAATATACAGCTGTATTTTATTTTTCAGTTGAAGCTATATGAGTGTACTTCAATACTTGGAGCTATATGTAAAAATCGTCATTGGACTCTTGTGGTAAGTACACAATTTTCAGGTTTAATGGGATTGATAGAAATTATTAACCACATGGAAGCTAGTAAGATTACTGACAATGAAAAGACACATGTACATGTATTTACAGCTCAATAATTTTTTCAATTGAATTTGATTCTGCTTATCAGAACATGGAGATTGGTATCATTGAAATTCAGTCTATTTTAATGGATCAAAATCTACAAGTTAAAGATAAGTGAGGCAACACCACATTCTTTTCAGATTGTTGATCCTTTGAAGGGTTTCATACATTACTTTAACCCCCTGAAAGAGACCAGAATACAGATTGAGGAGATAAAGAGAAACTGGTGGTAATTAATTAAGATGCTGTCAATAAAACAACGTGCCATAGCTACATGTATGAGTACTGTACATCTGAAATCCAATCACCCTTTTAATTAACAAAGTAAAGCATTACATGTTTTATGTTTAGTTTTTAGCTCACCTGAGCCGAAGGCTCAAGTGAGCTTTTCTGATCAAAATTTGTCCGTTGTCTGTCGTCGTTGTCGTTGTTGTCGTCGTAAACTTTTCACATTTTCATCTTCTTCTCAAGAACCACTGGGCCAATTCCAACCAAACTTGGCACAAAGTATCCTTGGGTGAAGGGGATTCAAGTTTGTTCAAATGAAGGGCCACGCCCTTTTCCAAGGGGAGATAATCATGAATTTGTTAAAAATTAATGGCATTTTTAAAAAATCTTCTTCTCCAGAACCGCTGGGCCAGGAAAGATGAAACTCATGTGGAAGCATCCTCTGGTAGTGTAGATTCAAGTTTGTTCAAATCATGACCCCCAGGGCAAGGGTGGGGCCAAAATGGCCGACCCAAGTTTTACATAGGAATATATAGGAAAAATCTTTAAAAATCTTCTTCTCCAGAACCACTGGGCTAGGAAAAATGAAACTCATGTGGAAGCATCCTCAGCTAGTGTAGATTTAAGTTTGTACAAATCATGACCCCCGGAGCAAGGGTGGGGCCAAAATGGCCGACCCAAGTTTTACATAGGAATATATAGGAAAAATCTTTAAAAATCTTCTTCTCCAGAACCACTGGGCCAGGAAAGATGAAACTCATGTGGAAGCATCCTTAGGTAGTGTACATTCAAGTTTGTTCAAATAATGACCCCCGGGGCAAGGGTGGGGCTTAAATGGCCAACCCTAGTTTTACATAGGAATATATAGGAAAAATCTTTAAAAATCTTCTTCTCAAGAACCACTAGGACAGGAAAGATAAAACTCATGTGGAATTATCTTCAGGTAGTGTAGATTCAAGTTTGTTCAAATCATGACCCCTGGGGCAAGGGTGGGGCCAAAATGGCCGATCCAAGTTTTTCATAGGAATATATAGGAAAAATCTTTAAAAATCTTCTCCTCCAGAACCACTGGGCCAGGAAAGATGAAACTCATGTGGAATCATCCTCAGGTAGTGTAGATTCAAGTTTTTTCAAATCATGACCCCCGGCCCTGGGGATAGGGTGGGGCCAAAATGGCCGACCCAAGTTTTACATAGGTATATATAGGAAAATCTTTAAAAATCTTCTTCTCCAGAACCACTGGGCCAGGAAAGATGAAACTCATGTGGAATCATCCTTAGGTAGTGTAGATTCAAGTTTGTTCAAATCATGACCCCCGGGGCAAGGATGGGGCCAAAATGGCTGACCCAAGTCTTACATAGGAATATATAGGAAATATTTTTAAAAATCCTTTTCAATTACCACTGGGCCAGGAAAGAAGAAACTCATGTGGAATCATCCTCAGGTAGTGTAGATTCAAGTTTTTTCAAATCATGACCCCCGGCCCTGGGGATAGGGTGGGGCCAAAATGGCGGACCCAAGTTTTACATACGGATATATAGGGAAACCTTTTAAAATCTTCTTTTCAAGTACTTCAAAGCTATGATTAGTGATACCCGGGGTATTTATATGGAATCATCCTCAGGTAGTGTAGATTCTAGTTTGTTCAAATGATGAACGCCTGGAAGGGGGGGAGTAAATTCAAGCCCGATGTGCTCAGGTGAGCGCTGTGGCCCCTGGGCCTCTTGTTAGATTGATTATATTATTTCTGTTTATAATTTCCTTTAAGTTTGTACACCAGTGAGAGGATGGTTACATATCATGAAGTGGAGAGAAGGAATTGGGCTGTCATCACAAGAGAACACTCTAGCTAAACAGACAGACAGTTTTAATTGTGGAGTGTATTGTTTGATAGTGAGTTATGTAATTCTTATATCTTTAGTAAAAGTTCCTATATTTTATTTAATCTTATAGAAAAATACATGTTATAATTATGTGTAATAATTTTCATTTATGCTAGTAAGTATTGCACACCAAAAAAATGTCACATTGAAAGTAACTGTTATTTCTCTCTAAAATTTCTTTAGTTTGCTGAACAATATTTCAACCAGCAACTGTGTGACAAGGTTTCAAATGCAGACCTAAAGAGTGCAAGAGAAAATATAGCAACTTCTCTAATGATGTACAATGGTAAACAAAAAAGCCCTACATATTAAGATTACTAACAAAAGTATATTTGTAAAGCATTCTGAGACTATATAACTTTGATGTGCAATGGTAAACAAAAATATCTTACATTTAAAGTATTTTATATATCTTTGTTGACTTCTCTACTTTACTTGCCAAATGAAGAGTTTTATAATTTCGAAAAGAAATTAAATCGATCAATCATTTTGTGTGAGCATATATCTGATTTTTTGTTTTTGTAACTCGTGCAGTCTACAGCACAGACCGCTGTCCTTGTTGTGGGTTTTTAGCTCACCTGAGCCGAAGGCTCAAGTGAGCTTTTCTGATCACATTTTGTCCGGCGTCCGTCTGTCCGTCTGTCTGTCTAGCTGTCTGTCCGTCTGTCTGTCTGTCCGTAAACTTTTCACATTTTCGACTTCTTCTCAAGAACCGCTGGGCCAATTTCAACCAAACTTGCCACAAAGCATCCTTGGGTAAAGGGGATTCAAGTTTGTTCAAATGAAGGGCCACGCCCTTTTCCAAGGGGAGATAATTATGAATTAGAGAAAAATTAATGGCATTTTTAAAAAATCTTCTTCTCAAGAACCACTGGGCCAGGAAAGATGAAACTCATGTGGAATCATCCTCAGGTAGTGTAGATTCAAGTTTGTTCAAATCATGACCCCCGGGGCTAGGGTGGGGCCAAACTGGCCGACCCAAGTTTTACATAGAAATATATAGGAAAAATCTTTAAAAATCTTCTTCTCAAGAACCACTGGGCCAGGAAAGATGAAACTCATGTGGAATCATCCTCAGGTAGTGTAGATTCAAGTTTGTTCAAATCATGACCCCCGGGGCTAGGGTGGGGTCAAAATGGCCGACCCAATTTTACATAGAAATATGTAGGAAAAATCTTTAAAAATCTTCTTCTCAAGAACCACTGGGCCAGGAAAGATGAAACTCATGTGGAATCATCCTCAGGTAGTTAGATTCAAGTTTGTTCAAATCATGACCTCCGGGGCTAGGGTGGGGCCAAAATGGCCGACCCAAGTTTTACATAGAAATATGTAGGAAAAATCTTTAAAAATCTTCTTCTTAAGAGCCACTGAGCCAGGAAAGATGAAACTCATGTGGAATCATCCTCAGGTAGTTAGATTCAAGTTTGTTCAAATCATGACCCCCAGGGCTAGGGTGGGGCCAAAATGGCCGACCCAAGTTTTACATAGAAATATATAGGAAAAATCTTTAAAAATCTTCTTCTCAAGAACCACTAGGCCAGGAAAGATGAAACTCATGTGGAATCATCCTCAGGTAGTGTAGATTCAAGTTTGTTCAAATCATGACCCCCGGGGCTAGGGTGGGGCCAAAATGGCCGACCCAAGTTTTACATAGGGATATATAGGAAAAATCTTGAAAAATCTTCTTCTCAAGAACCACTGGGCCAGGAAAGATGAAACTCATGTGGAATCATCCTCAGGTAGTGTAGATTCAAGTTTGTTCAAATCATGACCCCCGGGGCTAGGGTGGGGCCAAAATGGCCAACCCAAGTTTTACATAGGAATATATAGGAAAAATCTTTAAAAATCTTCTTCTCAAGAACCACTGGGCCAGGAAAGATGAAACTCATGTGGAATCATCCTCAGATAGTGTAGATTCAAGTTTGTTCAAATCATGACCCCCGGGCTAGGGTGGGGCCAAATGGCCAACCAAAGTTTTATATAGGGATTTATAGGGAAACCTTTTAAAATCATCTTTTCAAGTACTTCAAAGCTATGATTAGTGATATTAATATGGAATCATCTTCAGGTAGTGTAGATTCTAGTTTGTTCAAATCATGAACCCCTGGGGGGTTAAAATTCAAGCCCCCCTGTAAACTTTCATTTCTGATCTGATATGTGCTTTTTCCAAGCCAATGTGCTCAGGTGAGCGCTGTGGCCCCTGGGCCTCTTGTTGGCATATGCAGAAGAAACAGTAAGTTAAGTCTAAACATTTTTAAACAATTTCAAAGGAAAAGATATTATTCATTTAATCATTCATTACAAAGAAAGAAGAAAATGGAAAGAAAAGAGTTAGATTCATTATAAATTGATCTTAAAAACAAATAAATTAAAAAAAAAAAATTTAAATTGCAGATCACATGTGAATTGTGCTCAAGAAAATTTCACAGGACCGAAGCCTGTTTAGAATCTGGATGCATGTCATTGGAAACAATCACTTGCAGGATGTGTTCCATGAAATTCCAGGTAATTGTCTAAGCATTCATTTTACATAGTGCATGGATGTAACATGTACTATTTCAATAATAATTTAATTTCTCTTGTATCAAGCAATTTCATTGGCTGAATCATTCCGAGGAACATATAATATTTTGGATAACATAACTTGCCTACATCACAATGAATTACGTCAAAAACGTATTACTGCGCTTGACGTTATTTTTAAAATAATGCTCAATTCAAAGCCTTTTCCGGAGGAAATATTGTCGCAGTGTCTACATTGAAATTAAATTTTATAAAGCATAAACTGCCCCAAGTTATGTTATATCGAATAACATAAGTTGAAATAAGCTTCATTCCTTAATTAAATAAATATTAATGGCTTGTTGTTTTTTAAATAAAGAAATCCTCATATAATCATATTTAATCTTTCATAAATATTAGGAGAAACCATCCAAGAGGAAATCAGACAATGGAGAAATTGGAAATGAAAAAAATCTTAAGAAATGGAAAGCAATGGAAAATGGTTTGAAAATTTTAGAATAATTCTGTACATGTATATCATTTCATATTAAAACTGAGTTTTCACTTCCAAATCATGTATTACTATTAGTTTATTGTACTGGTACTTTAAATATTTTATTCAATTTCAGCCAAGTCTGATGTACTGTTCACAAGAAATGGATCAGATCAAAACTTGGAAGCATCAGGAAAAAATGCAAAATTTCATGTGAATAGTAATGGTGGGTATTTTTTTCAAATTTTTACAAATGAAGTGTATCTGTCATTGTTATTTTATATATTTATACTGTCCAATTGTACATGTATTCACCAGGCTATGATTTGGTAGAGAATTTATGGTCATTAGAAAAGGATTTCAATTTTCCAGTGGCTAATGTATTTGGTAAAGTAATCATGGACACAGACATTCGTTCATTAAAAAGTAATTAATGTCTCACTGACAGGGTATGTATAAAAATATTTAATGAAAACAAGAACTCAATTGCATGCCAGCTCAGATAAATTGTTTAGCCATATTCATAAAGAATCATCTAAACAATGAGTAAATTCAAGTTCAATCATAGGCAACGAAACCGGGGTCTTATAGCCCCCCCCCCCCCCCCCCTTTAATTTGCTTCTGATGCAAATGTCAGTTATGTCTTGACCTCTTTGCATTTTAACAAGTCTTTGCAAAGAAAATAAGGGAAAGGGTAACATTTCCAGTAATTAAGCTCATGGACCACTATTCTTTAATTCGATCATTTGTTTTTCCAAGATTTTTATTTCAGAAATAATGCCTACATATATTTTATACTAGGTCATTGGCTGTTATTTGTTGTTGCTGGCCACTCAACAAAATGAATTAGGAAGAAATGTTGTACACTGACCAAACCAAAATGACAGGGATCATAAATTCAGACTTCCGATTACCAGATGTATCCCAAAACTCTGTAAGTGAAAAGACGTACTAATTATATAAATTGTATCAAATACAGTTAATTAACTATCGTTATTTTGTGTCTTAACAAAAGAAGACAGAGCTAGGTCACTATTTTGATACCAATCTGCATTAAAATGTATTCACATTTACAGGGCATAGATGTAGAGGCAGATGTTATTGTGGGAGTGTATCACAGGTCATATCATTGGACTTTAGTGGTGAGATTTTTTGTTCACAGTACTATGTTTTGTTAATATGAGTTTGTAAACCATAGCAGTATTACCACTTTTCTTTACTTTAGATTGTTGAAGTAAGAGAAGGCAAGATTTTTTTCTAAACCCATGTGGAGAGAGGAGCCATGAGATGAAAAAAATTGAGAGGAGTTGGAGGTATCCACTAAAAAAAACCTTTATGTTGACCTTGACTTGTCCCATGATATATCTGGTTTGTGCTTTTGAATTTTCTCACAAGTCATACTTTTTTTATTGTTAAAGGAAATATGACAGTGAATATCGGAACAAGTACCAAATAAGCAACAAGTCACCAGATTGGAAGATATGTACAAGTCCACATGCTCTCCAGAGAGATTCATTCAACTGTGGAATATATTGCCTTGTGGTATTGTCTTTGTTTTTCTATATATGCCACATCAATACATGTATATATACCATCTGAATATTTGGACTAGCTTATATATTTGTCCATAAAATAGGACAGCACATGGTTTTCCACAAAAAATTCATCACGATTCAAATTAATACCTTTCCATTATGGTTGATATTATCTGTTCTGTCGTTCATTTTATTTCTATGACAGAAGATTATGTTACTTTTTTGAAATTCTATTTTAGTTTGCAGAGAAGCATTTAAATGGACACTTGCATGATCTACAAAGTATAACTAAAAAAGATCTACAAAACATGAGGAGAAAAGTAGCTTTAGAGTTGATGCTTTACAAAGGTATTTATTTTGTATTCATTTTGTTGCCCCCAGATCGAAATATCCCAGGGGTATAGTGTTTTTGTCCCATCCTGTCTGTCTGTTGTCAACTTTAACTTAATTAGCCCATAACTATTGAGTGAGTGGGGTTATGGTTTTCATTTTTTTCAGGTGCATTCCTTGTGAAAATACCTTTTTTGTGTACCTCGAAATTGACATCTTGACCTTGAAATTTGACCTGCTTTCACAAAAAAAAAACAAAAAAACCATACATTAACCTTGGCCATAAATTGTGAACAATTAAAGCTGGGGCTTTCATACTTCACATGTGTATTTATTGTGACAAAACATATAGTGTTTTTAATGTCTGTCTTCCGTCCTTCTGTCCTTCCATCCTTCTGTCACACTTTGCGTTAAGCTTTGTTCAATGCTAAGTTTCAAAGAAACTATCCAAGATATTTTCATCAAACTTCATATGCTAGCTGATAGATATTGATGAGAGCTATGCAACTGTATCAATATTTTTTTACCTTGACCTTTCCTATGACCTTGACCTCACTTTTCTTAAATTAGTGTTTAGCTCAGTTTTAAACATACCATTTAAGATGGTGTTATCAAACTTCACATATGGATGCAAACTTGCATGGATGATGCATCTAGGGATGAACACTACCAGACTTGCTTTGGATGCTGGATCTGACCTATATTTTCATTCCCAAGTAGGTAACTATAAGCCCTATCTGAACCAAATTTGCATGGATGATGCATCTATGGATGGACACTACCAGACTTGCTTCGGATGCTGGATCTGACCTACATTTTTATTCCCTAGTAACTATAAGCCCCACTTAAACCGAAGTGATCAAATTTTATACACATACAAATTTTCATGTTGCTTTACTAATATATCCTTGGTGTGGCATTCATGTCCTATGGACATATTTCTAGTTTGACCTTTACCTAAGAGTTTGACCCACATTTAAAAATATTTGACCTTGTTTATAACTTTTGAACAGTTAGAACTAGACTTTCATTTTTCACTTGTCACATTAGACCCAGCCTCCTTTGGGTACCAATACTTTTTACTAGGGATGGCAATCGATTGCAGAATTGCTAATCGGTTAACTGCAAGACGTTCTGACCGATTAACCGGTTATTCGTATCAAGATATATACACTTTAATAATTTTTTTCAAATACACAAGAAGGCTATAAAATGCGTTAGAAGTTATATTCTGTTTATCAATCTTGATCAGGAATTTGATTCATAAAATTAAATTTTATTTTAATTTCAATAGAAAAAAAAATTACGAAAACTAAGAATTGTGCCTGAGAAATCAAACATGGATAATTTTCAAAGAAGTTAAAGAAGTTCATTCTGCATTGTCATCATAATCAAAACTTTGTCTGAACTGTAACTTTGTTCTTTTTAATTGTTTGATTTAAAAGATAACGGCAAAATAAAGACATACTAATTATCAAAGTACTGAAAGTACTGAAAAGCGGTTAGCATGCTTTCATCTAATATGTACCGGAAAAAGTGCATGAAATGATGATAATTAAGTATGCATATCTTTGTCCAATGTCATCAGATAAAAAATAACAGGCATTCTGTTTTTGTAATACTTTACTTTACTGTTTTTGTAATACTTTACTATGTTATTGGTTTAGTAAAACCAATAACATTCCAAACTGATGTCACAGATGGATGCAATCTAATTAAAATTAGATGTTCCGAATCCGCTACTGCTTCTCAAACATCTAACAACATCATATTTGGGGTCATGTAAGAGTGAATCTTCGATTAGCCAAAGAAAACGGTTCCTCCGAAATCTTGGCTCATAGTTCAGATGGGTTTCTTGTTTTCACCACCGTACCAAAACACCCGAGGAGTTTTGTAGTAAACAAAATATGCATTGCATAAGCTGTGTTATGTATGACGTGTGGGTATCTTGTATAGTTTGTGCTCTTTCGTTTGCATTATTCACGTGCAGATGCCAGACTGCAGACTATACATGAAATTGATTCCAAAATTACTTTAATTCAACGTAAGACAGTATCAATAATGATGATATGTAGCCGTGGAATTAATTTGAGAATTGTTTACTGAGGCTTGAATCTACATGGCCAATGTTTTCGTGTTTACTAGTACATGTATTCATAATTGAAAGGTCGCTCTGATGTGATCCCGGATGGGATGTTAGATGTTTGAGAAGCAGTAGCGGATTTGGAACATTTAAATAAATTTTGATTAGATTGAAATGCATGTTTCAAAATTTAAACATGAGATTTCTTCAGTTTGAAAGACAGGAAGTTCATTTTTAAAAGTTCTCTCTTGGTGGCATCCTATCGTTCTCTGGATGAAAACAATTATGTTGATGTTGAAAATTTAATTGTCTTTCATGCTCTATTGAATCTGAAGTTAGGTAATTGTAAAGCCTAATATAGCAAACAACTAAAAAAATGACAGATTAAATTCTTTAGAATAATGGATTTGGAGTAGTGTAGATCTACAGCTGGCTAGTCAGAGAAAAACGGATGACTGAGCAGAGACTTTGTAAATGAATTGATATCAAAGAACTCAAGTTGTATAGGCTCATCGCAGGTATAACCTGTCAACGAGGGATGCTTACTTCTTCTAGGCAACGGATCCCACCTCTTGAACTTTCAGGAGTCAGCTTTTCTTCTTAACTCGATCATTGATCATTTTGTATTTTTATACAGATACTGAATACTTCCGTTTAGTAATATTATGAACTACTACTTCTACGGGAAGACTGGCGAGTAAACAAGATTATCAAGCTTTATGAAATGTACTTTATTGACTTTTCAAACAAGTAAATGTTCGAATAAAGTAAATGGTATATGAGAATCATTTAAAAGAAGTCTTGCACTTATGTCTAGATAAGGACATATAATGTGTATTTGCCATATACTCTTCATGCAATATTGTTCTCAAAAAAACATGTGAAAAGGAAATTTGTGTAATCAAAAAAATACTAGTATTTAAAAATTCAAATGTACACTTAAAGTCAGTGTAACTTAAGAAGTTATCAGTGTCACTTTCTTCAATATGTCGGTTAAACAATTTTATACACCGATTTCTTTTCTATCAATGTGCCTTTAAACACCCTGTATCTTAATTTAATTCTTCTCAAACGCTCGAAATAATGATCGACAAATTGGACAATTCAAATTTAAAAAGTATTTTCACAGCTAATAATACGTTCCCTAGGAATTGGTCAACTTTTCAAAACTTATAAATAAACATTAAGTATAAATTTTAAATTTTTGCTAATTGCCAAGATTTTTCATACCTCATTCTTCTGTGGTTGATTTTTAGAAGAGGGTCACAATGCCGATTAAAATTAATATATATTTATCCTTTTTTTTCAAAATTAATTTTTCTACTTTAAGTGCCCCATTATTTTTTTCAAAACTAAAAGTAAGTGATCCCTTATGATCGTTTGTACATGTAATAAATTATCAAAGACGGAGCAGAGAATTTACCTCTGGGAGCTGAGCTTTTATAACTGTTTATTAGACAGAGAAGAAAAGAGAAGAAAACAAACGTTTCATTGTGGAGGCAATCCTATTGTTTCCATAAAAACGTTACAAAAATTGTTAAACTTGCAGATGTATTCGGTGTTTTTATATAAACGTTTTTCAGGTATGACTTGACTTAATAAATGGTGTTTCTTAATACTTTGACAAGGAAAATCAAACTCGATCGAGAGATTTGCTGATGTTTTTGCAGTCTGTTATAACCTTCAACCTGCTGTATAATTAACCGCATCGTTCAACTTTCAAAGATAAACTAACAGTTGCTATAAATCGCGATCGCACGATGTACATGTAATAAGGACGAAATTCTCAGTTCTTTGAAGTTAGTGTTCTAAGTATTGTCAATGCTTTGGTAAATACTAATAAGAATTTGATATAATCGTTGTAATAGCCACTCTTCATACACAGAGTATTGTCAATCTCTCACCAGGGGGCGTATTACGCCAACAGTATACAAATCATAGAAAGCGCTTTGCTGAAGTTACCGTTGTCGATAGGTAGCGCCTTGTGGAAGTTTCCGGTTTTGGTTGCAGAAGGATAAGGTTACGTGCGATAAAGCGATGTCGATAGGTAGCGCCTTATGGAAGTTTCCGCTTTTTTGGAGCCCATGCCATAAAGCGGTTAGCTAGCTAACAGCTTAAAAAGGGTTAACAGTGATGTTTTTAAAATCATTAAACATCACAGGACAATCGGGGTAACAGGTATGATTTTAAAAACAGTAATTAACACTTTACAAACTGACAAATTGCCCCGCGATTTCCTTCTTGAGAGCCATAATTACGTAATTACCTCCAAATCATCTTTATTATAATATGTGTGTAACATTGAATGAAATTTTATGCAGTGGTTTCTTTTCAACAAAATGAATTTGATAAAAACTGCGTTCAAATTTACATATATTTCATTTTTTCCGACTAACCGATTACGGATTTTCTAACCGAATAGCATCGTTCCGACTGATTAATCGATTAACCGGTTACGAATTGCCATCCCTACTTTTTACCTTTGAAGTTTGAGGGAATTAATTCAACCCATGCCTCAAGCTGCAATACAGGGGCATCAGTGTTTCACAAACACATCTTGTTAGACTTCCAGTTATAATAATGGAAAAGAAATCAGGACATGTCTAGTTAAAATAAGAGATTTGAATAGTACAGAACTTTAAACTTCTTTTTTCATTACAGTTAACTTGACAGGATGTTGCCCAAAATGTGCTAAAAAAATTGAAAATGAAGAAAAGGTAGATCTTACAATGATAACACACCATGCATATCAAAGTCTTCCTATAAAATGAGAAAGAAAATGTTTACCAACAACTTCACTCAAACTATGGTTTACCTTGAAATTAATACATATGACTCAGATTCGTATTGCTTTATTCTACAGATATCAGAGTAAATACTTCAACCATACTAGATGATCTGACAGCAACATATTTCAGATTTTTTTTAATCATGTAATTCATTTTCAATCTTGTTTGTCAACTTTATTATACATCTCTTTTTTTTTTATCTATCAAAGATTGAATGCAGCATGTGCCAAAGAGCCTACCACTTTAAGCCTTTCTGCATTGAAGAGGACATGGATGTTGAAGAATTCACAGAATTTAAATGCAGAATGTGCAGAATAAATTTCTGGGTAAATAAAATCAATTCAAAAGACATACTTTCACTTTGGACTCCAGCATTAAATGCTCTCCTCTCTCTCTCTCTTCTCTCTCTCTCTCTTCTCTCTCTCTCTCTCTGTAAGGGTGTGTGTCTATCTGTCTGTCTCTCATTCGGTCTTTAATTCTGTATCATTATCTGTGTTGAAGGGAAAGGATGAAGCTGACTTGGAATCTGTTAACAAAGAAGCTGCCAAGGTAAAACAACTAAGTTTTTTTTTAATTTACAAAGTAACAAATAATCGTCTTATTGATGATACAGAAAACATTAATACTGCAACAACAAACTTCACAGAAAAATTTAACTCTATTATTCATCAATGCATACCTGAAAACACTGTAACTATAAGGCCAAATGATAAACCATGGATGGACTCTCTTCTAAAGAAAACTTTGCGTATTCGCAATAGACTAAGAAAAATAGCACAAAAAACAAAAAGAGAATCTGATAAGGAAAACTTTCGCAAAGTAAGGAATAAGTTTAATAATATGAAAAAATATGCTATTAAAAACTATTATGACAATATAGATTCTCATCTTAAGGATGCTAGTCTGAACAATCAAAAACTATACTGGAAGTTACTGAAAGATACTTCTCACATTAAACCGACAAATGAAATTCCACCTATTCAGTTTACAGACGACAATGGCAATGAAAGTTTTGCATTTTCAGACATAGATAAAATAGAACTATTAAACAAATATTTCACATCAATTACAGAGTTAGATGACAGTAATCAAGAGCTCCCAAATATAGTGTCAAGATGTACGGATAATTTTCCACACATTGAAATACAAGAGCAAGAAATCATTGATATAATTTCTATTATTCCTGTCAATAAAGCCGTTGGTCCTGATTGCATCAGCCATAAAATGTTAAAATCTTGCAAAGAAACTATCTCAAAACCTTTGTGTATACTATTCAACAAATCCCTATCACTAAAAACATTTCCAGACTGCTGGAAACTAGCACATGTTCTTCCACTTTTTAAGAAAGATGACCCTTCCATCACTTCAAACTATAGACCAGTTTCTTTGCTAAGTTGTATAAGCAAAATTTTTGAAAGAATAATTTTTAAGCATGTTTACAATTTCTTGTATTCACATAATATATTTTATAAATACCAGGCAGGTTTTTTACCAGGTCATTCCACAGTATATCAACTCTTAGAAACATACCATTCTATTGTAAAAAGTGTTGATGAAGGTAAATTCTGTTGTATGGTGTTTTGTGACTTATCAAAGGCATTTGATAGGGTCTGGCATAAAGGCCTAATTTACAAATTAAAAATGTATGGAATTAATGGGGATATGCTAGATTGGTTTGATAGTTATTTAAGCAAAAGAACCCAACAAGTCATGTATAGAAATCATTTTTCCTCTGTAGGACAAGTAAAAGCTGGAGTTCCCCAGGGCTCAGTACTTGGTCCCCTATTATTTTTATTATATGTAAATGACGTGGCTGAAAATATGATATCTGTTTGTAGACTATTTGCTGATGATAATTCTTTACAACAATGTTCAAATAATGTTAATCATATTGAACAAAATCTTAACCATGATCTTAGAATACTAGATGAATGGTCGAAGAAATGGTTATTGAAATTCAACCCACAGAAAACCAAAGCAGTGTTTTTTAATTTAAAAAATGTACATCATTTTCCTAAATTATTTTTTGACAATTGCCAATTGGAATATGTTACAGAACACAAACATCTTGGGATACTTCTGTCGTCTAACTTAGGATGGTCTGATCATATTGATACCATTATAAAGAAAGCATACAAAAAACTGGGGCTTCTTAAAAAATTAAAATTTACTGTGTCAAGAGATATTCTATCCCAGATGTATATATCTTTTATTAGACCACAACTTGAATATGCTGTTGAAGTTTGGTCTGGATGCACAAAAACAGACATTGAGAATCTTGAAAAAGTACAGTTATATGCTGCAAGAATAGTTACTGGGCTTACAATTATTGCTTCAAGAAATTCTTTATATTTGGAAACAGGCTGGGAACCACTGGAATATAGAAGAAATAGGGCAAAACTAATAACAATGTATAAAATGCACAATAATTTAGTCCCTATTTACTTGCAAAACTTAGTACCTGATACAAGAGGCAATATTTCAGGATACACTACCCGTAATTCTTTAAATTATTCTTTGCCAAAATACAGATTAGAACTCTCCAATAAATCATTTATTCCCGATACTGTTAGAAAGTGGAATTCCCTTAGTCTAAAAACAAGGGAGGCAACTTCTATTAAAACTTTCAAAAACTATCTGCAAAACAGTAATGCAAAACCTCAGAAATATTTTTCATATGGAAAAAGGTTTTTGAACATAATTCATACAAGATTAAGACACAATTGTATTTTAAAGTCTGATTTATATCGCTGTAACCTAATAACCAGTCCTAATTGTTCTTGTGGACTACTAGAAGATACATATCATCTGTTTTTTGTTTGTAAATATTATGTAAAAGCAAGAAATTCCTTAATGAATAAGCTATTGTCATTAAATTATTTACATATTATAGATGTACATTTGATGCTATGGGGCGATGATTCTCTAACTTTTGAACAAAATGCTGAACTTTTCAAGACTATTCAAACTTTCTTAAATGAATGTGGTCGTTTTTCAAAATAAGTTTACTTTTTTATTTTTTTTTCCTCACCATCTCAAATTATATTTGTATATTTAAAGAATTTATTCCTTTCTATTGCTACAATGTATACAATGTATATAGTAGACCATATGTATGTATGTTTGTTTTACTTTGGCAATTTCACAAAATGTTATATCAGGAGAGGACTATCTAAGTTTCTGAACTTGTGTCTGATCCTTTTGACTTTGTCAATAAAATATGTTCAATTCAATTCAACAAATAGAATGATAGGGTATTTGAATTTATTCAAAGAATTGCTTTTATTTTTATACCCCTTCTATCAAGGAAGGGGGGGGTATACCGTTTTACCCTTGTATGTCTGTCTATATACTTTGTTGAGGCATGCAGTATGGTCGGATTTATTTTTATTTGAATCTGATGTCAAATTCTTATTTTTCCATGCATATACATGTACATGTAATGTTTATTAATATGTTCTTGTATATTCACATCAGAGCAGGGGTATTACTAGTGAGCATAGGCTCACAGATTTCTAGTTCACCTGTTTCATAATTATGCATGCTTGCGCAACACTACAAAATTAATTTTATTATTACACTAAATAATGCATATTTAATATTTAAATATTCTTGCTTTTCAAGGATTGCCCTACCCTCTCATATGATCTAAGAAAACATCCAAAAAAAGGTATTTTTAAAGTTTCAGTTTTTATAAATTGTGAATTTTTGTTAAAGTAAAATCATATGCACATACAAACAATTATGTTATAATCAGATGCACAGCATATGTACTGATATGTTGGAAGTTTAACATGTAAGTAATTAACTGTGAAACCCATTTTATATCAACTACTTAATTAATAGGTAACTTGTTTTACAGAAGAAAGTGACCTTATGCTTTCTTTTTATGCTAATATTCAAGAAGAAAATATGTCGTTAGAATATACATGTATGAATATTTATTAAACTTTATTTCAGAAGAAAAAAAGAACTTCTTTTTTATATCCTGATGTTAGGGGAAGGTAGAGATTCCCTTTAAAAGAGCATGATGTTGCATTTTTTCCTGCATAGTTTTCTATTGTTATTCATATATGATTATGAATCTCATAGTTCTAAAGGACATATTTTAACTATCAATACAGAAGATGAAACTTTTAAATAGTAATGTCTTATTAGTGTGTTTTTGTACTGTCTTACAATAATTAATGAGAGAGAAGCAATTTATTTATGAGATACATAAATACCTGATTAGTTTTATTTGCTGAAATTTGCATGACTGTTCAGAATCATAAGAAAATCTGGGAAAAAGTATGCACATGTACCCTAAACAATTCATTTTGCTCTCTGAGTGATATATATATATATATATATATATATATATATATATATATATATATATATATATATATATATATATATATATATATATATATATATATATATATATATATATATATATATATATATACAGAGCTTACTCCACTTATATTGAACTCGCTTATTTTGAAATAAAAATAAATCCCCAGTTTTTGACTCTCATATCCTTTGCATTAAACTAACGGTTATATTGAAATTGGCTATATTGAAAAATCGTTTATATTGAAGCCACTAATCGGTCCCCGCTGGTGATAATGAGTTGTTTTAATAACGGTTATATTGAAGTACTCCCTGGCGGCTGTCGTTACGGTTGGTGACAGAAATTATGCCTGAAAGACCAGTTGAGATATAAAAAGATGTGAATAATTAAGTTTTCACCTTATGTGTTTTTATACTTCATGCTCTTATGAAATAAAATTATTCACTGCTAAATTCTTTGTTTTCATTCATATAATATGGAAGTATTTAGGCTAAAGGCAACATACTGTAGTAACCCCCGCAGATCTAGAAAAAACTTAACTTTCAAATTGAATACGTACTATTAATGGCTAATGATAAACCTAAATTAAAAGCTAAGAGATCAACCTGTCGGGAGTACACTTAAGATAAAATACATGCAGTACTCAACAGTTTGACATCGGTGATTTTTCTCCAAAATGTAAATAAATGCGATCGGGGAATAATAACATGAATAATGAAGTTGAAGATTGATAAAAAAGAAAGAAAAAATTATTTATACGTTCAAATACTAACATTTCATGTAATCTGTACACTGTTATAGGTAAACGATGACAAAATTAATTTGTTCGGATTTGTTCTTTAATTAAAATCGGGATTGAACTTGTAATAAAAAAAATGGCGGCTTCGCGATTTCGCTTATATTGAATTATGGTAATATTGAAATAATTTTCATGGTCCCCTGAATTTCAATATATCCGGAGTAGGCTGTATATATAATTAAAAAAATCACAACACTGAAATAAACTCTTTTTTTAAAAATTTTTTTTTTTATTTTTTTATTTTTTTTTTTATTTTTTTTATTATAACAATACGTGTGTGGATTTATACTATATATATATATATATATATATATATATATATATATATATATATATATATATATATATATATATATATATATATATTTTTTTTTTTTTTTTTTTTTTCAGTTAACCCGATTTATATAATTTCATTGATGTCACATGACTTTGGAATAAAATTGTTTCACAAGTTAAAAAGAAAGTCATGCAATCAAAAATTAAATGTTTACATATTGTAAAACCTTTCTCAGATTTGTTTATCATATACTTTTAGTAGATTAGCTGTTTACATAATTTATATTACAAGTTAATGATATGATGATTTATACATTTCACTTAGAAAATTATAACATGCATGAACAAACAGAAGGCCTATGGGTCACAAGACTCACCTGGGTCACAAAATTCAATCTTCACAAAGAAGACATTTCATAAAACTGTGAAAGCCCCATCCTACCACTGGTGGAAATTGTTTGAAAAAAACAAAATTTACACTATGTAATGAAGCTTACATAATGCAAATTTTATCTTTTCCAACTCAGTGGTTTTTTAATGAAGATTTTTTGAAAGATGTCCATTTCACCTTATCTTTATTATCTCCCCTTAAAAAGGAGATGGTACATGGTCCTTAATTTGAAAAAAAATGAACTTCATGCATCCTTGAATGCTTTATATCAAATCAAGCTTAGATTAGTTCATTTGTATACCTGTAAAAAAATTTTTTTTTAAAAAGACAGACAATGGACAAATTTTGATTGATAAATCTCCCAGTGCCTTCTGTGTTAGATAACATAAATTCAAGTAAAGAATTTGTTAACAGGAACATTATGAACCTGCTAATCTATTATTTTCATGCAACAGTACTAGCCTTGTAATATTTAGGACACCCTTTAAGCAAGTTTTCTAAAACTTGTATTGATTTATGCATTACATAGAACTGTTGCTATTTAAGTTTTAAATGATTTATTTGTTTTACTTGTAGTTGTAATTAAAGTATCTTAATATATCTTATCAACTTAGTATAATTATTATTTTATAACAATATGATCAACAAGTATGATTGATAATAAAATCAATCAATTCATCAACAATCATTTCTACTGTAAATACTTTTCACAATGAATTTCTTTTAAATGGTTTTTAATTTCTTTTCCATTTAGGTATCTACCTGTCAAAGAAGAGACTTTAAGTACGGATGATTGCAAGTAAGTTCAATCTTTTTTTTTTTTTTTTTACTTTTAAAGAACAACAATTAATCTTTTTATTTTACTCTATCTATGGGTTTTGGAAAATTTCAAATTTTTGCTACTTAGAATTAATTATCTAAACTTATCTCATTTACACTAATATAGGCTTACTTGTGAATTACAAAGATTACAAGATCAATTTATACAAAAATGGCATTCTGATATTAACAGTTCTTCTAAAGGTACTTTGTATAAAATTTTTAAAACAAATTTTGAGTGTGAAAAGTATTTAAGTATTCTGCCATTAAAATTTAGAAAAAATACTTGTCAAATTTCGTACTACTAATCACCATCTACCAGTTGAGCTGGGAAGATGGACATATATACCATTAAGTGAAAGATTATGTACACTTTGTAATGCTAAACATGTTGCTGATGAATTTCATTTTATACTTGAATGTACTGCACTGTCAAACATCAGGAAAAAGTATATTAATGAATACTACTTTACTAGACCAAATGTTCTGTTTACATTTCAATGGGCAATATGCCGACTTACTTAAATAGGAACAAGAACATCTACAAACAGTTCTTCAAGAAGAAATGTTCTGCAGCAAACCTTTGCCTGGGTAAGAGTTTGCAGATAATTACATGTATTTGGTTCTGAAGTCATGAATGCATTAGAAATTTAGAACTGTACTCTAATTGTAATTCTTTGTCATTTATTGTCTTATTTCCTCTTTTCTGTTACTTTTTTACTGGGTTTATACAAAATTTAAAATAATTTTGCAGATCCATTTTCACTCGATATAGAACCTTCCAAAGTCTTGAAAATGAAGAATTGGAAAGTTTCCTTATAGATAGTCCACTGTATGTATTCTCAATCATTTTTAGCTCACCTCAACGAAGTTGGGGGAGCTTATGTAATACCCTCGGCGTCGGCGTCACGGGTTAAGGTTACGTTTTTTGGAGCAGTTTTCTTTTTAAGTACTTCTATGTCCTATATTGATTAGACATGCATAGAAGATAGGTTTATTGTGTTTCATTGTACCAGTCAAAGTTTCAGATGCTGCAATTTCAACAAAGGAATGACCAGGTTAATATTTTTGGAGCAGGTTAACATTTTTGGTGCAGTTTTTGGTGTAGGTCTCATTTCCGAGTAACTATAAGCCCTATGTTGACCAAACTTACATGGATGGTACGTCTTAGGATGCATACTACCAGCCTTGCTTCGGATGCTGAATCTGACCTACATTTTCCGGTTGAGTGAACAGGTTAAAGTTTTTGGTGAAGGTTTCATATCAAAGATACTTTGAGCCCTATAATGACCAAACTTGCATGGATGGTACATCTTAGGATGTATTCTACTAGACTTGCTTCGGATGCTGAATCTGACCTACATTTTCCGGTTGAGTGTACAGGTTAAAGTTTTTGGTGCAGGTTTCATTTCCAAGTTACTATGAGACATATAATGACCAAACTTACATTGATGATACATCTTAGGATGCATACTACCAGCCTTGCTTCGGATGCTGAATCTGACCTACATTTTCCGGTTGAGTGAACAGGTTAAAGTTTTTGGTGAAGGTTTCATATCGAAGATACTTTGAGCCCTATAATGACCAAACTTGCATGGATGGTACATCTTAAGATGTATTCTACTAGACTTGCTTCGGATGCTGAATCTGACCTGCATTTTCCGGTTGAGTGAACAGGTTAAAGTTTTTGGTGCAGGTTTCATTTCCAAGTTACTATGAGACATATAATGACCAAACTTACATTGATGATACATCTTAGGATGCATACTACCAGCCTTGCTTTGGATGCTGAATCTGACCTACATTTTCCGGTTGAGTGAACAGGTTAAAGTTTTTGGTGAAGGTTTCATATCGAAGATACTTTGAGCCCTATAATGACCAAACTTGCATGGATGGTACATCTTAGGATGCATACTACCAGCCTTGCTTCGGATGCTGAATCTGACCTACATTTTCTGGACGAGTAAACATGTTAAAGTTTATGGTGCAGGATTCATTTCCAAGTAACTTTGAGCCCTATAATGACCAAACTTGCATGGATGGTACATCTAAGGGTGCATTCTACTAGGCTGGCTTCGGATACTGAATCTGACCTACATTTTCTGGATTAGTGGAAAGGTTAATTTTTTTATACAGGTTTCATTTGCAAGTAACTTTAAGCCCTATGTTGACCAAACTTGCATGGATGATACATCTTAGGATGCACACTAATGGACTTGCTTCAGATGCTGAATTTGACATACATTTTCCAGATAATTGACCTCGTAAAAGTTATGGGTGCAAGTCTATCACCAAGAAACTAAACCAGTTGCACAAATGATGCATCAAGGGATGAAAATTCTCAATCTTGCTTCAGATGCTGGATTTTAATTACATTTTCATGATGAAGAACTAGTTTTAAGTTTTTATATAGGTCTATTCCAAAGTATCAAAATTGCAAAAATTTTGCATTTTTGGATGTACACTTTTTGTTGGTTTATTGTGTTACTTAATTTGCCTTACTTAAAGACAACACACGTTGAGGTGAGCTCTGTAATCTCTGATTACCTATGTTTATTTTTTTAACCAGATCTAGTATATGTTTAAAAAGCAGCTTAAAATCTATGAGTGTACTACCTATACCAATTAGAATATATGTAAGCATGCATTACTTTCAAAAGATTTTTTCTTTTTTCAGAATGGCAGTTCACTATTTCTCATTCATTCTACTGAAAGAAGCAATGGTTTATCTGATCTGTAATAAAACAGGACTGCCTTATGAAGAGGCTGATGCAAGATGTTCATCAACAGAGTGTTCAGTAAAGGATTTCCATCTATAAGTGGCTGTTCAGTACAAAAACTTATTATGCCATACAAACTTATTATGCCATACAACAAACCAGTATTTGGGGATTTTTTTGTTCATATGTATTAAATGTTGCAGCATGATGTTGTAGTGACTGAATTATGTTGTGTAGTGACTGGATTATGTACTGCAATTACTGGATTATGTTGTGTTATGATTGGGTTATGTAGTATAGTGACGGAGATATGTTGTGCAGTGACTGGGTTATGTAGCGTAGTGACTGGCTTATGTTGTGTAGTGACTGGGATATGTTGTGTAATGACTGGGTTATGTTGTGTAGTGACTGGGTTAGGGTGTGTAATGACTAGGTTATGTAGTGTAGCGACTGGGTTATGTAGTGTATTGACTGGGATATGTTGTGTAGTGACTAGGTAATGCAGTGTTGTGACAGGGATATGTTGTGTAGTGACTGGGATATGTTATGTAGAGACTGGGTTATGATCTGCATTGACTGGGTTATGTTGTGTAGTGACTGGGATATGTAGTGTAGTTACTGTTTTATGTTGTGCAGTGACTGGGATATGTTATGCAGTGACTTGGTTATGTAGTATAGTGACTGTGATATGTTGTGTAGTGGCTGGAATATGTTATGTAGTGACTGGGCTATGTAGTGTAGTGACTGGGATATGTTGTGCAGTGACTAGGTAATGCAGTATAGTGACTGCTTTATGTTGTTCAGTGACTGGGTTTTGTAGTGTAGTTACTGTTTTATGTTGTGCAGTGACTGGGTTATGTTATGCAGTGACTTGGAGATGTAGAATAGTGACTGCGATATGATGTTGAGTGGCTGGGATATGTTATGAAGTAACTGTTTTATGTGGTGCAGTGATTGGGTTATGTAGTGTATTGACTGGGATTTGATGTGCAGTGACTGGGTTATGTTGTGTAGTGACTGTTTTATGTTGTGTAGTAACTGGGATATGTTGTGCAGTGACTGGGTTATTTAGTGTAGTGACTGTTTTATGTTGTGTAGTGACTGGGTTATGTTATGCAGTGACTAGGATGTGTTGTGTAGTGACTGGGTTATGTTTTGTAGTGACTGGGTTATGTGGTGCAGTGACTGGGTTATGTTGTGTAGTGACTGTTTTATGTGTAGTGCCTGGTTTATGTTGTGTAGTGACTGGGTTATGTAGTGCAATGACTGGGTTATGTAGTATAGTGACTGAGATGTGTTGTGTAGTGACTGGGATATGTTATGTAGTGACTGGGTTATGTATTGCAGTGACTGGGTTATGTAGTGCAGTGACTTGGATATGTTGTGCAGTGACTGGAATATGTAGTGTAGTGACTGTTCTATGTTGTGTAGTGACTGGGTTAGGGTGTTTAGTGACTGGGTTATGTAGTGCATTGACTGGGTTATGTTGTGTAGTGACTAGGATATATGATGTAGTGACTAGGTTATGTAGTGTAGTGACTGGGTTATGTTGAGTAGTGACTGGGTTATGTAGTATAGTGACTGGGATATGTTGTGTAGTAACTGGATTATGCAGTGTAGTGAATGGATCATTTTAGCTAATGACTGGATTTAGTTTCTGTATTTATTGGGATTCATTATAAAATGAATTGTCAATTTTATGCAGTTATATAATATGTAGTGACCAAGTTATTATACTAAGTGAATGGTTATTAGTTGATGGGTTATGTTTTGAAGTGATGTGTGTTATGTTCCAGGGTAACCCTGTTATGATTTTGTAATTTTATGGCTGCATGATATTGTACCATGCCTTGAATTGTTTGCATCATAATTAAGTTATGGAAGTTACATGTATGTTGTAGTGACTTGGTTATGCTTTTCTTATCAAGTTATGTTTATACATAAATTGATACTTTTGTACTGTGTTATTCAGTACAATTATTGATTTATAGTTTACTTTGTTCTTATTTTTTTTTCAATTGCAACAATGGGACCATGTGACATTATAATAATAAGATGGGCAAATATTGATTTAAGTAGGTTAATAATTTTAAAAATAGAATATAAATTATCAGTAACTGATATCATTAGATTACTTATTGTTTATGATGATTTGTTTTGTGTTTTTCTTATTTTCTTTATCATCTGCTTTTGTATTTTCTCTCCGTTTTGTTTTGATCCAATTTAGAAGACAGTGGTAATGTCAACATATGTGTCAAATATAAGGGCAGGTCAGTATAGAATGATTATGAAAATGAATGCATGCATAAATTATCAGTATGTTAGGTCTTATTTGCATGAAGTACAATTACTTGTAGTAATGTTCTGTAACATTTCTTTCCTGATTACTTTCAAGTTTGAGTTTGAATGCATGAGTGTCTTGAATACCTATATGCGTTTACTTGCTAGACAGTTCAACTATGCATTATATTTATAAAGCATTGTCCCAAGGTACCCATTGTGTTCAAGTCGGGCTTTTAGTCGCTATACTTATGTAATATTAATTTGAATGATTATTTAGAAAAGTTATGGTCTCACAACTGTTAGGATGTGGGCAAACAGATTGAGTAAGATGCGTTTATATTAATCTCAGTAAGATTTGTAGAGTCTTAACATTTTGGATTGACGTCTCCATACCAAAATTTTTAGTCTATACAAATCTTGCTGAGATTATGTTCGTCTTGTTGAAAATTTGTTTAAAAAGTTATTGCTTTATCCATGGCAACTAATGACAATTTTGTAATAATTATATTGTTTTGAAATGATAATTCCTGGTTAAAGTTTAGAATTTATTCAAGTCCAAAAGTACAAAATCAAAATTCACATTTTTACACAAAAATTCCTAAAGTGAGAGTGAATTACAAATAAACTCAGGCACGTCTCATCTTTGACAACTCCTCCCACATTTCATAAATGAACCAATGAAACAAGTTAAAAGACAGTAGAAAAGTTTGAGGAAAGCTCAATGACATTAATTTATAACACAGGAAACAATTTGAGTAAGCATAACAAATTCAAAGAAACACCAGTCTAAGATCTGACCATAAACCTGATAACAATTATGAGCTAATAGCATCGATACCGTGGGATGGAGAGAGATGTCAAGTTTGAGAAATTACTGCAGCAATTTTCTTCCCGAAGATCAAATAAAACAATCAATTTTCAATTACAAATTCCCAGTACATCAATTATAATATTTAAACAATACCTAAAACATAGGTACATCTAAGAAACTAACAAATTGTCTTTATCAAAAATATGCATTTATACGCATGTATATAACATCCGCCCCCTAAAAAAAATTGGCATACAATTTTAAACATTAAACGATAAAGACAATCATAAAATACGCACACAAAAGAAATGTTATACAAAATGATAATGAAGAAAATATAATACATGTACAAGAAGAAGAATGCATTCTAGTAATGAAATCAGAAGTGAATAAAATGTTTTCAAAACATGTATACACCATTCATTGGGCCCATCAAACACTCTCACATTCATACGAACATAATATTCAAATCAGAGTGCATCATAAGAACTCATAACTTGCGCTTCAATGCCTAGAAAAAAAAATGTAAACAACAAATTCTCGAATATGGTTGTTCTCAAGTATAACCTGTACGGAATAACACATCCTCAGTTAGAATAAATCATACCACTTTCAAATAAAGATAATACAATATTCAATTACAGAATCGCATAAGGTATAACCCTGTTGGAATAAAACATCCTTGGTTAGAAAAAGCAATTAATATATCAAACCAACACAAAATTTTCATGTTACACAATGTATGCCACAAATATTGCATGCCAGTAATTCCTACCCATTCAATTTCTACCGTTTTCAACAATATATGTAAGCTGTAATACTAGTGGAATAGAACATCCGTAATTACATAAACATACATCTGAAACACTGTAAATTAATACAGATCAAAAATATAAAACAAAGTTAAACACATATATTTACAAAAAGGGATCATGCCTCATATCAAGCATGTCATCGCTTTATGCAACACTCATAACATTGTTACCGTACTGGCGCTTACTTTCAAGCTGTACTTTATAACAAAGTTGCAAAAGAAACGATATATGACATCATGATAAAAAAAAAAACGTATCAACTCCAGGCATCATTACGCCTCAGAAGTATACAAACTATCTCTCACAACAGCTACTTCACATTGGTAGCTCAAATTGTGACCAATACCCATTAGTAATTAGCACTACGAGAAAAGTGTACTAAGCTCTTGCATTTAAATAAATAGAGCAAAATAGACACACTCGTACCAATGCATAATTATAATGATATTAAAAACAAAACACACCAATAGCACATCGATATCGCAAATCGTAATAAACAACAACAAAAACTACTTTCATGCAACTGTAAGGAATATACAGGTCT
>NW_026931130.1:0-44898 GCF_032062105.1 Saccostrea cuccullata | reverse complement strand
TTATCAATCAAACACAAAATTATATCATTGCTCTTAAATTCGTTTTTCTTACTATGGACTTGGTAATTGTATGAATTATACGGGAATGACTGACAAAATAATTCGGCTGATCTTCTTAAAAAATTACATTTGCCAAGCTTTATTGGTAGGAAAGATACTGCCAATTAACAAGTATGAGGCTCAGTTCAGTACATCTGCCCAATTTCTTTTATGCAAGTCTGCAAATTTAGGAACTTGTAATTTTTTCCTGCACTACTTTCTTCTCCTACCGATTCTAAAAATAAAATGGGATGGACCCAATTAAGGTCTTCCATTTCCAACGGAAAGGACTGATACGACTCGATGGTTGCCCAAGCTTAGCTAATGGACCATTGTTTTAGTGATGATCAAAATTAAAGTCTTGTCCAGTACGGGCGACATATGCTATTGCTTGCAATAGCAGACTTTCTAGTTATGTCGCCCCGAACGAAGTCAGATGGCTGGGGCAATCTTCCTGAAACTTTCCTCAAAGGACGATCACTGGTTGTAGTTGTGCAGTGAGGTCGTTCAGTTCCAATATGTCTACCGTTGCCATGGAAACCTGTAAAAAGCGACGAATTTTGTCCGAGAGTGTTCTCTCTGGTCCCTTAAACGTTCGTCATGAAACTCTTTTTATTTTAATGATTAGTATCTGTAGTTGTGCATCTCGCATTTAAAATTTTCAAATAATCGATTATTGCCATGGAAACCAGGGGAATGTTAAAATTCTTTAATTTCGATTTTCTCCATAACTACTCAAGCAATCGTTTTGAAACTTTCAATGTTAATTCCTTGCAATGTGTCAAAGTGATTTTTACTTTTAAAATAATTGTAATGAGTCGCTCACAGTTGTCATAGAAACGAAACAGAAAAAAAGGTTAAGATGCACACATGTGTTCTCCAAGGTCTAGGTCAAAGGGTCAAAGTTCTTCGTGTCCAATAAAAGTTCTTTTCACAAGGATTACATATTTGAAATACGAATGCTCTAGCCCTTACCGTTCAAACGTAAAGTACTATGTTCAAGACGACCCCCCCCCCCTTTGAAGCGAACTGCCAGTTAGAATACACATATCTAACATATACAACTTACAAGTGACGTTTCAAAAGTTTCATTCATAAAATTCAGTTCTCCTGATGTGATTTCATAGTTTGCCAACCTTCATTCTTCTTCTGTCTTGTCTCTAGATGTTATAATTATTTTATTTTATCTATATATAAAAAACGATTGTCAACTGCATTTATTAGCATTTCACATTTTTTTTAGTATATCTATTACTTGTATATTTTTAATTTCATTAGATAGTGCAAGTATAAATTAGAAAATTGGTACGTTATTTTCATAGTTTTTATTCATTCATAAATCCTAGGATCCGCTCCTATAGGTGTGCTAAGCCTTGATCACTACTGTAAACAAAACATTCATCTCGCCGAAAATGTTCACGATTCCACTAAACTGAGAAAGTTTACACATGATTTATCATCTCAAAAGAAACATCAGCCCTGTACAATGAAGAAATGCTCGAATTGAAGAAGAAAATTCAGGAGTTATTGATGTGAAAAATTCAGGTGTTATTATGTCGCCCCGAACGAAGTCGGGGACGACATATTGATATTGTACGCATGTTTTTTTTATCCAGGCTGTTTCTCGGAGATGGCTGGGGCAATCTTCCTGAAACTTTCCTCAAAGGACGATCACTGGTTGTAGTTGTGCAGTGAGGTCGTTCAGTTCCAACATGTCTACCGTTGCCATGGAAACCTGTAAAAAGCGACGAATTTTGTCCGAGAGTGTTCTCTCTGGTCCCTTAGACGTTCGTCATGAAACTCTTTTTATTTTAATGATTAGTATCTGTAGTTGTGCATCTCGCATTTAAAATTTTCAAATAATCGATTATTGCCATGGAAACCAGGGGAATGTTAAAATTCTTTAATTTCGATTTTCTCCATAACTACTCAAGCAATCGTTTTGAAACTTTCAATGTTAATTCCTTGCAATGTGTCAAAGTGATTTTTACTTTTAAAATAATTGTAATGAGTCGCTCACAGTTGTCATAGAAACGAAACAGAAAAAAAGGTTAAGATGCACACATGTGTTCTCCAAGGTCTAGGTCAAAGGGTCAAAGTTCTTCGTGTCCAATAAAAGTTCTTTTCACAAAGATTACATATTTGAAATACGAATGCCCTAGCCCTTACCGTTCAAACGTAAAGTACTATGTTCAAGACGACCCCCCCCCCCCCCCTTTGAAGCGAACTGCCAGTTAGAATACACATATCTAACATATACAACTTACAAGTGACGTTTCAAAAGTTTCATTCATAAAATTCAGTTCTCCTGATGTGATTTCATAGTTTGCCAACCTTCATTCTTCTTCTGTCTTGTCTCTAGATGTTATAATTATTTTATTTTATCTATATATAAAAAAACGATTGTCAACTGCATTTATTAGCATTTCACATTTTTTTTGTATATCTATTACTTGTATATTTTTAATTTCATTAGATAGTGCAAGTATAAATTAGAAAATTGGTACGTTATTTTCATAGTTTTTATTCATTCATAAATCCTAGGATCCGCTCCTATAGGTGTGCTAAGCCTTGATCACTACTGTAAACAAAACATTCATCTCGCCGAAAATGTTCAAGATTCCACTAAACTGAGAAAGTTTACACATGATTTATCATCTCAAAAGAAACATCAGCCCTGTACAATGAAGAAATGCTCGAATTCAAGAGGAAAATTCAGGAGTTATTGATGTGAAAAATTCAGGAGTTATTATGTCGCCCCGAACGAAGTCGGGGACGACATATTGATATTGTACGCATGTTTTTTTTATCCAGGCTGTTTCTCGGAGATGGCTGGGGCAATCTTCCTGAAACTTTCCTCAAAGGACGATCACTGGTTGTAGTTGTGCAGTGAGGTCGTTCAGTTCCAACATGTCTACCGTTGCCATGGAAACCTGTAAAAAGCGACGAATTTTGTCCGAGAGTGTTCTCTCTGGTCCCTTAGACGTTCGTCATGAAACTCTTTTTATTTTAATGATTAGTATCTGTAGTTGTGCATCTCGCATTTAAAATTTTCAAATAATCGATTATTGCCATGGAAACCAGGGGAATGTTAAAATTCTTTAATTTCGATTTTCTCCATAACTACTCAAGCAATCGTTTTGAAACTTTCAATGTTAATTCCTTGCAATGTGTCAAAGTGATTTTTACTTTTAAAATAATTGTAATGAGTCGCTCACAGTTGTCATAGAAACGAAACAGAAAAAAGGTTAAGATGCACACATGTGTTCTCCAAGGTCTAGGTCAAAGGGACAAAGTTCTTCGTGTCCAATAAAAGTTCTTTTCACAAAGATTACATATTTGAAATACGAATGCCCTAGCCCTTACCGTTCAAACGTAAAGTACTATGTTCAAGACGACCCCCCCCCCCTTTGAAGCGAACTGCCAGTTAGAATACACATATCTAACATATACAACTTACAAGTGACGTTTCAAAAGTTTCATTCATAAAATTCAGTTCTCCTGATGTGATTTCATAGTTTGCCAACCTTCATTCTTCTTCTGTCTTGTCTCTAGATGTTATAATTATTTTATTTTATCTATATATAAAAAAACGATTGTCAACTGCATTTATTAGCATTTCACATTTTTTTGTATATCTATTACTTGTATATTGTTAATTTCATTAGATAGTGCAAGTATAAATTAGAAAATTGGTACGTTATTTCCATAGTTTTTATTCATTCATAAATCCTAGGATCCGCTCCTATAGGTGTGCTAAGCCTTGATCACTACTGTAAACAAAACATTCATCTCGCCGAAAATGTTCACGATTCCACTAAACTGAGAAAGTTTACACATGATTTATCATCTCAAAAGAAACATCAGCCCTGTACAATGAAGAAATGCTCGAATTGAAGAAGAAAATTCAGTTATTGATGTGAAAAATTCAGGAGTTATTATGTCGCCCCGAACGAAGTCGGGGACGACATATTGATATTGTACGCATGTTTTTTTTATCCAGGCTGTTTCTCGGAGATGGCTGGGGCAATCTTCCTGAAACTTTCCTCAAAGGACGATCACTGGTTGTAGTTGTGCAGTGAGGTCGTTCAGTTCCAACATGTCTACCGTTGCCATGGAAACCTGTAAAAAGCGACGAATTTTGTCCGAGAGTGTTCTCTCTGGTCCCTTAGACGTTCGTCATGAAACTCTTTTTATTTTAATGATTAGTATCTGTAGTTGTGCATCTCGCATTTAAAATTTTCAAATAATCGATTATTGCCATGGAAACCAGGGGAATGTTAAAATTCTTTAATTTCGATTTTCTCCATAACTACTCAAGCAATCGTTTTGAAACTTTCAATGTTAATTCCTTGCAATGTGTCAAAGTGATTTTTACTTTTAAAATAATTGTAATGAGTCGCTCACAGTTGTCATAGAAACGAAACAGAAAAAAAGGTTAAGATGCACACATGTGTTCTCCAAGGTCTAGGTCAAAGGGTCAAAGTTCTTCGTGTCCAATAAAAGTTCTTTTCACAAGGATTACATATTTGAAATACGAATGCTCTAGCCCTTACCGTTCAAACGTAAAGTACTATGTTCAAGACGACCCCCCCCCCCCCCCCTTTGAAGCGCACTGCCAGTTAGAATACACATATCTAACATATACAACTTACAAGTGACGTTTCAAAAGTTTCATTCATAAAATTCAGTTCTCCTGATGTGATTTCATAGTTTGCCAACCTTCATTCTTCTTCTGTCTTGTCTCTAGATGTTATAATTATTTTATTTTATCTATATATAAAAAAACGATTGTCAACTGCATTTATTAGCATTTCACATTTTTTTTGTATATCTATTACTTGTATATTTTTAATTTCATTAGATAGTGCAAGTATAAATTAGAAAATTGGTACGTTATTTTCATAGTTTTTATTCATTCATAAATCCTAGGATCCGCTCCTATAGGTGTGCTAAGCCTTGATCACTACTGTAAACAAAACATTCATCTCGCCGAAAATGTTCACGATTCCACTAAACTGAGAAAGTTTACACATGATTTATCATCTCAAAAGAAACATCAGCCCTGTACAATGAAGAAATGCTCGAATTGAAGAAGAAAATTCAGGAGTTATTGATGTGAAAAATTCAGGTGTTATTATGTCGCCCCGAACGAAGTCGGGGACGACATATTGATATTGTACGCATGTTTTTTTTATCCAGGCTGTTTCTCGGAGATGGCTGGGGCAATCTTCCTGAAACTTTCCTCAAAGGACGATCACTGGTTGTAGTTGTGCAGTGAGGTCGTTCAGTTCCAACATGTCTACCGTTGCCATGGAAACCTGTAAAAAGCGACGAATTTTGTCCGAGAGTGTTCTCTCTGGTCCCTTAGACGTTCGTCATGAAACTCTTTTTATTTTAATGATTAGTATCTGTAGTTGTGCATCTCGCATTTAAAATTTTCAAATAATCGATTATTGCCATGGAAACCAGGGGAATGTTAAAATTCTTTAATTTCGATTTTCTCCATAACTACTCAAGCAATCGTTTTGAAACTTTCAATGTTAATTCCTTGCAATGTGTCAAAGTGATTTTTACTTTTAAAATAATTGTAATGAGTCGCTCACAGTTGTCATAGAAACGAAACAGAAAAAAAGGTTAAGATGCACACATGTGTTCTCCAAGGTCTAGGTCAAAGGGTCAAAGTTCTTCGTGTCCAATAAAAGTTCTTTTCACAAGGATTACATATTTGAAATACGAATGCCCTAGCCCTTACCGTTCAAACGTAAAGTACTATGTTCAAGACGACCCCCCCCCCCCCTTTGAAGCGCACTGCCAGTTAGAATACACATATCTAACATATACAACTTACAAGTGACGTTTCAAAAGTTTCATTCATAAAATTCAGTTCTCCTGATGTGATTTCATAGTTTGCCAACCTTCATTCTTCTTCTGTCTTGTCTCTAGATGTTATAATTATTTTATTTTATCTATATATAAAAAACGATTGTCAACTGCATTTATTAGCATTTCACATTTTTTTTGTATATCTATTACTTGTATATTTTTAATTTCATTAGATAGTGCAAGTATAAATTAGAAAATTGGTACGTTATTTTCATAGTTTTTATTCATTCATAAATCCTAGGATCCGCTCCTATAGGTGTGCTAAGCCTTGATCACTACTGTAAACAAAACATTCATCTCGCCGAAAATGTTCAAGATTCCACTAAACTGAGAAAGTTTACACATGATTTATCATCTCAAAAGAAACATCAGCCCTGTACAATGAAGAAATGCTCGAATTGAAGAAGAAAATTCAGGAGTTATTGATGTGAAAAATTCAGGTGTTATTATGTCGCCCCGAACGAAGTCGGGGACGACATATTGATATTGTACGCATGTTTTTTTTATCCAGGCTGTTTCTCGGAGATGGCTGGGGCAATCTTCCTGAAACTTTCCTCAAAGGACGATCACTGGTTGTAGTTGTGCAGTGAGGTCGTTCAGTTCCAACATGTCTACCGTTGCCATGGAAACCTGTAAAAAGCGACGAATTTTGTCCGAGAGTGTTCTCTCTGGTCCCTTAGACGTTCGTCATGAAACTCTTTTTATTTTAATGATTAGTATCTGTAGTTGTGCATCTCGCATTTAAAATTTTCAAATAATCGATTATTGCCATGGAAACCAGGGGAATGTTAAAATTCTTTAATTTCGATTTTCTCCATAACTACTCAAGCAATCGTTTTGAAACTTTCAATGTTAATTCCTTGCAATGTGTCAAAGTGATTTTTACTTTTAAAATAATTGTAATGAGTCGCTCACAGTTGTCATAGAAACGAAACAGAAAAAAAGGTTAAGATGCACACATGTGTTCTCCAAGGTCTAGGTCAAAGGGTCAAAGTTCTTCGTGTCCAATAAAAGTTCTTTTCACAAGGATTACATATTTGAAATACGAATGCTCTAGCCCTTACCGTTCAAACGTAAAGTACTATGTTCAAGACGACCCCCCCCCCCCCTTTGAAGCGCACTGCCAGTTAGAATACACATATCTAACATATACAACTTACAAGTGACGTTTCAAAAGTTTCATTCATAAAATTCAGTTCTCCTGATGTGATTTCATAGTTTGCCAACCTTCATTCTTCTTCTGTCTTGTCTCTAGATGTTATAATTATTTTATTTTATCTATAAAAAAAAACGACTGTCAACTGCATTTATTAGCATTTCACATTTTTTTTGTATATCTATTACTTGTATATTTTTAATTTCATTAGATAGTGCAAGTATAAATTAGAAAATTGGTACGTTATTTTCATAGTTTTTATTCATTCATAAATCCTAGGATCCGCTCCTATAGGTGTGCTAAGCCTTGATCACTACTGTAAACAAAACATTCATCTCGCCGAAAATGTTCAAGATTCCACTAAACTGAGAAAGTTTACACATGATTTATCATCTCAAAAGAAACATCAGCCCTGTACAATGAAGAAATGCTCGAATTGAAGAAGAAAATTCAGGAGTTATTGATGTGAAAAATTCAGGTGTTATTATGTCGCCCCGAACGAAGTCGGGGACGACATATTGATATTGTACGCATGTTTTTTTTATCCAGGCTGTTTCTCGGAGATGGCTGGGGCAATCTTCCTGAAACTTTCCTCAAAGGACGATCACTGGTTGTAGTTGTGCAGTGAGGTCGTTCAGTTCCAACATGTCTACCGTTGCCATGGAAACCTGTAAAAAGCAACGAATTTTGTCCGAGAGTGTTCTCTCTGGTCCATTAAACGTTCGTCATGAAACTCTTTTTATTTTAATGATTAGTATCTGTAGTTGTGCATCTTGCATTTAAAATTTTCAAATAATCGATTATTGCCATGGAAACCAGGGGAATGTTAAAAAATTCTTTAATTTCGATTTTCTCCATAACTACTCAAGCAATCGTTTTGAAACTTTCAATGTTAATTCCTTGCAATGTGTCAAAGTGATTTTTACTTTTAAAATAATTGTAATGAGTCGCTCACAGTTGTCATAGAAACGAAACAGAAAAAAAGGTTAAGATGCACACATGTGTTCTCCAAGGTCTAGGTCAAAGGGTCAAAGTTCTTCGTGTCCAATAAAAGTTCTTTTCACAAGGATTACATATTTGAAATACGAATGCTCTAGCCCTTACCGTTCAAACGTAAAGTACTATGTTCAAGACGACCCCCCCCCCCCCTTTGAAGCGAACTGCCAGTTAGAATACACATATCTAACATATACAACTTACAAGTGACGTTTCAAAAGTTTCATTCATAAAATTCAGTTCTCCTGATGTGATTTCATAGTTTGCCAACCTTCATTCTTCTTCTGTCTTGTCTCTAGATGTTATAATTATTTTATTTTATCTATATAAAAAAACGACTGTCAACTGCATTTATTAGCATTTCACATTTTTTTTGTATATCTATTACTTGTATATTTTTAATTTCATTAGATAGTGCAAGTATAAATTAGAAAATTGGTACGTTATTTTCATAGTTTTTATTCATTCATAAATCCTAGGATCCGCTCCTATAGGTGTGCTAAGCCTTGATCACTACTGTAAACAAAACATTCATCTCGCCGAAAATGTTCAAGATTCCACTAAACTGAGAAAGTTTACACATGATTTATCATCTCAAAAGAAACATCAGCCCTGTACAATGAAGAAATGCTTGAACTGAAGGTGGCATGTCAGATTCGTTTTCCGGCAGAACCTCTAAAAATGAAATTGAAATTTCAGAGTTCTCACTGGCGTTATAATACACAAAATAATTCGGCTGATCTTTTTAAAAAAATACATTTGCCAAGCTTTATTGGTAGGAAAGATACTGCCAATTAACAAGTAAGAGGCTCAGTTCAGTACCTCTGCCCAATTTCTTTTATGCAAGTCTGCAAATTTAGGAACTTGTAATTTTTTCATGCACTACTTTCTTCTCCTACCGATTCTAAAAATAAAATGGGATGTACCCAATTAAGGTCTTCCGTTTCCAACGGAAAGGACTGATACAACTCGATGGTTGTCCAAGCTTAGCTTATGGACCATTGTTTTAGTGATGATAAAAATGAAAGTCTTGTCCAGTACGGGGCGACATATGCTATTGCTTGCAATAGCAGACTTTCTAGTTATTATTATTTTTCTTCTCGGGAAAATTTTGTCCGCGAATGATCTTGTAAAGTACACATCCGATTAAGGGGAAACCTTTTTAGGGTAAGTAGGCATGTTATGTAGATTTGCGGAATCAAGGTCATTTTGCACGCACGTGCTTGCAATAGCGCGCACGTGCAAAACTTGAAATGACCAATATATAATGGATATAAACGTAACTTTTCTATTTTTAGACGAAATGTTTTGAAACTCATAATGTGAGGATATATGAGTAGTATGCACAAGATGACATGGTCGAAATAGCAAGATCGCACGTGCAAGCACGTGCGCTTCGCTCTGATTGGCTGAAACTAAACTCTCAATATCTTTCTTGTTTTTTGATGAAATCATTTGAAATTTTGAACAAAGTCATACATTAGGGAGTTCTACAGCCCGTAATAAAAGAAATATCATGAAAGCATGTGCATGCACGTGTGCTTGCAAGAGCTCGCACGTGCAACACGAGAAATGTCCAATATAATTGATACAGACGTAACTATTTAAATTATTGATGATATGCTTTAAAACTCATAATAGAAGTATATATTAGAAGCATAGACAAGATGACATGGTAACAAAAGCAAGATCTCATGCGCATGCTTGTGCGCTTCGCTCTGATTGGCTGAAACTAAAGTCTCAATATCTTTCTTGTTTTTCAACGAAATCTTATGAAATTTTGAACATCGCCATACCTTAAGATATCCTTCAACATGATATATAGCAATTATCATGAAAATGCGTGCATGCACGTGCGCTGCAATCTGATTGGCTTATGCTTTAAATAGCTATAACTCCCTTGGTTTTCAACCAAACAGGATGGGATTTGGAACATGGATAGATATAATGGACTTCTACAAGAAGACATGGTCACCATGCACATGCATTCATGTGCATGTACATGCGCTGCAATCTGATTGGCTGAAACTTTGAACAGCTACAACTCCCTTGGTTTTCAACCAAACGGGGTGGGATTTAGAACATAGATAGATGTAATGGACTTCTACAAGAAGGTATGGTCGCCATGCTCATGTGAGCACGTGCGTGCACGTGAAATGAGTAAAATCAAAAATACACTTGAATTAGCGTATTTTTTAATACTTTTGGATTAAATACTTTGATATTTAGTATATTAAAATCTATAGATTGTGAATACAAGATTATGTGGTCATTACGCACGTGCATTCACATGCGCACGCGTGCAATACTAAAATTTGAATGAAATTGGTACACTTCTGGGTAAACGTTGTTAAAGTCTCAAATGCATAGAGTTTGTCTTATTTAATGAAGCTTATAGGGAATATGGCACCAAAAGGGAGTTGGGGAGCGTTTGGGGAACATCTGTAACGGTCCCCGTTACAATTAGCACTAGTTATTATTATTATTAAGGTCTTCCGTCTTCACGGAAGACCTTCTAGTGATTCTACTGTTTCTTATTATTATTATTATTATTATTATTTTTTTCCCCAAAATTTTGTGCACGCGATTTCTCGAAAACTATTCAGTAGTTTTCTGTGAAAATTTCAGGAATTATGTGTCATTATATGAAGTTGTGGCATGGATAGGAAAATTTGGAATACTCACCTTTGGTTCCAAGTTATTGACACTTTTCTGATTTTAAAATGCAATTTTGTCCCCCCTTTTTTTCGAAAATGGTTTAAGATATTAACTGGAGACTTGTAAGAGATTATAGATGATGACTTTTAGATGTGACGAATCACCTTTTCGTGTGTCGTCGGTACATCCGGTTGCTACCGGAAGCGAAATTAAAAAGTCCATATTTTCTAACTTTTTTGTTTTTTAATATTTTTCATTGATTTTTAGTATGTTAATAGAGACCCTTCTTATTATGCTTACTATATAATTTGTTTGAATATTGATAAATCCAAACTCTAGAAATTAACATTCAAAAATCTGAAGTGGGTCCAAAATGGCGGCTGTCTCTGTCAACTCCGACATTTCGCAATAGGGGTTTACGGAGGCAGCAGAGCGTTTGCTTGAACGAAAGTAAAATAAGGATAAAAGAAGTGTAAAGGAATACTAGGATTGTCACGTCGTTGTTACGTTGCAAACGTGTGTCAAACTCCGTTTTAATCCATGGTGGTCTCAAACGTCTTCTATAATTGGTTTTGGCTGGTTCTCAAAGTAGAAAAAGAAAAGACTAAATGTGCAAATGAAAAACGATACCTAGTATCTTTTACTTTTTGCGGAATAACAGATTTTAAATCATAGTTATAAGTAATAGTTTTTAAGAAACATATATTGTAAGTATTAAACGTAACCACCGTTTTCCTAATGCACACTTGAATTAAACAAATAGAAAAGACAGAAATAAGAAAACCATATCTAAAAAGATAATTTAATGGAGTTTATATCATCATTCTTGTCTCAATTATTAAACATAAATGGTGTCTGATTCCTTGACCGTCGTAGGGCGACTTTTCGGCGAAGCAATTCAAGCT
This sequence comes from Saccostrea cuccullata, assembly GCF_032062105.1. Taxonomy (NCBI): domain Eukaryota; kingdom Metazoa; phylum Mollusca; class Bivalvia; order Ostreida; family Ostreidae; genus Saccostrea; species Saccostrea cuccullata. Next base: position 33,258 of record NW_026931130.1, on the reverse strand, counting down.
GTACATGAAAGTTTAAGCAATCGGGATATTTCATTATTAATAGGGATAAACGGCAAATAAAATATAAGTTGAAAATTATAGCAGTTTCACTGATTTAGTGCTAGTTATCTATATACGATATGGAATGTGTAAATGCGTTAAATATACTTTCTTAACAATGAAATTTAAGCTATACTAACATTCTTTTTTTATTTCCATTGAAACTATCACACCTATTTAATGGAACATTCCAAAGAAAAAGGCCCGAAGATTTCTTCGATTCGTTTGACGCAAAATTATGAATAGTGACCCGCCTTTCATTATTCTAAGACAGATGTACTGTTGCAGAAGTATATAAATGTATATTTAAAGCTGTGGTCTCAATAGCGTAATAGTCAGCGCTTTGGATTTTTGCGCTGGCTACCCGGGTTCAATCCCCTTTGTTTCCATAAAAAGTTATTTTGATTTTGCGGGGTTTTTTCCAGAATTTGACGGAAGACCTCTCGTTGCTCGCAACGAGTTTCTTTTCTAGTTATTATTATTTTTCTTCTCGGGAAAATTTTGTCCGCGAATGATCTTGTAAAGTACACATCCGATTAAGGGGAAACCTTTTTAGGGTAAGTAGGCATGTTATGTAGATTTGCGGAACGAAGGTCATTTTGCGAGCACGTGCTTGCAAGAGCGCGCACGTGCAACACGTGAAATGACCAATATACTTGAAATTGCCGTAACTTTTACATGTTTCGATGTAATGCTTTGATATTTAGAATATATAGACATATTATAAATGTAGGTAAGATGACATTGTCAACGTGCCATTTTGTGTGCACGTGCTTGCAAGAGCGCGCACGAGCAACACGTGAAATGACCGATTTAATTGATATAGGCGTAAATTTTTACCTTTTTGATGAAATGCTTTGAAACTCATAATATAAGGATATAGTAGAAGCATAGACAATATGACATGGTCAAAATAGCAAGATCTCACGCGCATGCACGTGCGCTTCGCTCTGATTGGCTGAAACTAAAGTCTCAAAATCTTTCTTGTTTTTTGATGAAATCCTTTGAAATTTTGAACATAACCATGCATTAGGATATCCTACATGATATATAATAATTTTCATAAAAACACGTGCATGCACGTGCGCTGCAATATGATTGGCTGAAACTTTAAATAGCTATAACTTCCTTGGTATTCAACCAAACAGGATGGGATTTGAAACATATATAGATATAATAGACTTCTACAAGAAGGTATGGTCACCATGCACATCCATATACGTGCGTGTACATGCACTGCAATCTGATTGGCCGAAACTTTAAATAGCTATAACTCCCTTAGTTTTCAACCAAACAGAATGAGATTTGAAACATAGATAGATATAATAGACGTCTACAAGAAGGTATGATCAGCATGCACATCAATACACGTGCGTGAACGTACGCTGCAATCTGATTGGCTGAAACTTTAATCAGCTATTACTCCCTTGGTTTTCAACAAAACGGAGTGGGATTTAGAACATAGATAGATGTAATGGATTTCTACAAGAAGGTATGTCAAAATGCTCATGTATGCACGTGTATGCACGTGAAATGAGTAAAATCAAAAATACACTTGAATGAGCGTATTTTTTAATACTTTTGGATTAAATACTTTAACATTTTATATATTAAAGTATATAGATAGTGTAGACAAGATGATATAGTCATTGCGCACATGCATTCACATGTGCACGCGTGCAATGCTAAAATTTGAATGAACTTGGTACCCTTCTAGGTAAACGTTGTTAAAGTCTCCAATGCATAAAGTTTGTCTTATTTAATGAAGCTTACAGGGAATATGGCACCAAAAGGAAGATGGGGAGCGTTTGGGGAACATCTGTAACGGTCCCCGTTACAATTAGCACTAGTTCGTTTTGCATTTCATCTAAATCTTTTTCCAATTTTCTTTTTTCGTTCGTATTAATTTGAGCGCTAGGAAGATTTTCAAGTTCATCAATTTTCTTTTCAACTAACTGTATCTTCATTTTTATGTTGTGTTTTGATTGTTTAGCATAATGTATTGAGAAATCGCGAATCTTTACTTTGAATAATTCCCATTTTGAAATTGAATCCAGCGACTTATCTAATTCATTAAAAATCTTGATGACACCTTCTTTATATTCAGTCTTATCTAAATGAGATACGTTTAATTTCCAATATCCGGAGCCGCGTTCTTGTTTGCTAAAATCCACAGATGTTTTTAAGTATCTATGATCGCTCATTCTAGTGTTTTTATTGTGTGTGCCTGGTATGCGTCTAATAATTATATTTTTCATAAAGTTTAAAGTATCTCTACTTACAAATACATAATCTATTCTGCTTTTAGGACAGTTATCTGAATCGCACCAGGTAAAACCATCTCTCTGAGGATGTTTATATTGCCAAAGGTCTACAAGATCTAATTGTTTTAAAATTTCTAATAAGCGCTTTTGCGATTTATCACTTTTCTTTTCAAAGCTACAATTAAAATCTCCACAGAGAAATATTTTACTTCCTTCAGTGGAATACAAAGAAGTAAATGTTTTAAGTCTGTTGAAAAAGGTTATTCGAGCATTTTCACTATTAGGTGCATATACATTAATAAATGTAATTAAGTTGTCATCTACCTTGACATTAACTAAAAGTTTTCTTGCATCTTCAGGTTTGTGCATATTAAGAATATTTACATTAAGTTCTTTACGAAATAGTATGGAAACCCCTCTACTATATGAAGAATCAGAAAAAGCATGTATGGATATACCTTTCCAATTTGAGTTATATTTTTCTTTAAATTTATCTATATAATGAGTTTCTTGTATCAATACAACGTCGAATCTATCTTGTTCTAACCAAAGATAAAACTTATTCCTTTTTTCAAACAAATTCAACCCTCTGACATTGACAGATATTATGCCATATTCAAATGCATCTTCAGTCAGAGTTTCATAAGAAAGCTCATCATCGGTAGAAGCAAATGGTACTTCTTGGTTGGATTCTGTATTCATTAGAACAGCTTTGACTTTTAAGGTCACTATCAATAACTTCCTTTATTTCCAATTCAAAGCAATTCATTATATTTCTCTGCAAAATTTTTACTTACCTCCCCTCACCAATATCATACTGCTTCCACACTCGCATAGATGGGAGGGAGGCATAAGTATTTTACAATCATCTCTTGTTTAAAAATAGAGATCTTTGAAATTTTACTACAAACGATGTAAAGATTGAGTGCACTTAAGCTATGAGAGTTGGGTCCTGGTGTTTGGCGCAAAATAAAATCCCGAATTTCATTAAATTTATGTTTTATACATGTAGGTATTAAACAATGTCTTAAGATCAGGTTTTGGTGTATTATATTACATAATTACATGAAAGTAATGAATAATGCTGAGCGACACTAGATTTTGAAACGGGGGTCTAACAATTTTGTCTCGTTTCTATGTAATAGTAAGATCATATGAAGAGAAACGCTTCGCTCCGCCCATTCTTCGTGACGAAGATTTCTCTTCATATGATCTTACTGACTTAGAACAGAACCTCAGCCAATCAAATGCATGGATTAAAAATAAACTCCTCCCACGGCTGTGTCATATATAAGGCTCAACTTGACCGCTCGTTGTACATATCGAGCACGCTATCAATATCGAACACACGCGCGGTTTCAGAATGGACTCCCAACCAATTCAGGTTAGCACGGGATTATATGATATACCTTTATTTACTGGGGAAATGGTATGATGAAGATATTAAAGTCACTGAACTAATGAATACCATATGTGTCGGAAGCAAATTGAAAGTGGGGGGGGGGGCTAAACCTACTAAAAAAAGTAAACCCTAATTTTCAATGCCTATATTTTATGTATATATTTGCAAGAAAAGTGGGGGCTAAGCCTCCTCCCCCCCGGTTCCGACGCCTATGAATGACCATGTAACAAGAATCGTAATATCTATATATATATTTTTTAAAATGACTGTGTTAAGATGACAAGGCCCTAGTCAGCAGGAGTGGGCATCGCTGTCTAATATCAAATAAAAATTTGAAGAAAATTGTGATTAAATCTGTCTTCAAAGACAAGGATATACATGACGATGGTTGTATTTTCTGTATGTACCGAAATGTGAAAAAAAATATATTCAAAAAGGCCACAAAATATTACAGTGGGGAAAAATGTAGCAAGGCCTAGAAAGTTTAAATATCAAGATAGTAAACAACACGTGGGTTTTGAATAATTTCTTTTTGTGTGCTGAACAAAGACCAATGAAGACACACCCATATAACTGTCAAGTGAACCAATCAGACACCGTTGAATTTTTCAGAAATAGAAGAATTCTTCACCATGAAGAATCAATTCTTCGAGAGAAATGGAAGCATTTGATTGGCTGAATAATTAGGTTATGTTCTAATGTTATTCATATGCATACCAGTTTTCAACGACATTGTTTACATCGAGCCGCAACTTGGCCACTTAGTAGCCTGCAGTGAATTTATGGAAAATGGAAGAATTCCAACTTATACAAAATGATGAAATATTTGAAATTATGAAATTTGTCCCGATGTCTATTTTGAAAAAAAAAAGTTTTTCACGAAACTTCAGAAACCAATACAAATTTGTTAGAGCTATTCAACTCTGTCATAGTTTTCTCACATTAAACTTAAAGCTGACATGAATTCTTAAAAACGCAACATTTTCATCTATGTACGACTTGTTTCATACCAACTATAGCCGTATTCCGCCATATTTCTTTCAGATACATTGTCTCATTGTAACGATATATACCCCAATGCGGTCGTTACGCTTGAATGATTTTCTGGCTTGGGTATCGACTTGTGCATATCTCCGATGGTAAAGCATATGAGAACACATGAGGTGATCAAGACATTTCAAAACCACAACAAACAACATAATAATCATATTTCTGAATAATTATTGATTTGAATCAAAAGGAAAGTTTGCAAGTTTGGAAGAGAAATTTAGATGTATGAGTACGTATTTTACAGTGCGCCAATTTATGCAGAATAAACTTGAAATAAAAAGCAGTAAAATCCGCAAACACATTTTGAAATTATATCATTTGAATGGAACAAAACAACCTACATCTTTGATTTGCAGATCCTAAAGATGCAATTGATGCATATCGAGAAAACGCCCCGAACGCTGTAAACGTACCCATACCTGGTAATAAGGTTACTGCATCGGTTCGAAGACGTGCACAAGTCAAGTGATATACGCCCTGAATCCCATTTATTGAAATATGCATCACAAAAAAGAAATAAACTCCATAAAAGCTCAATAGTAAACACACTGTCATTACTCCGTACAGACTAGCACGTCGATACACTTAGTCCGTGCTGATCACATTTTGGTCAGGGAAAATATCACAAGTGGAAGGAGAAGTTATTTGGTATTTGCGCGGCTGAAAAGGGGGGTGGGGGTGGGGTTAAAGTATTATAACTGCTGTTCATAAGCTATAATTGTGAATTGTATATCTACATTTAGTTCTAATATACATTCTATACAAAGTCATGTATATAGTCTGCAGTTGGTTTGCGTCGCAAAATTCATTTGTCAATTATAACTAATTATTTTAGTACTAATCTCAAATCTAAACCAAGTAATTTGAGATACGGTAATTATTTACTTCAAATCTTAAAAGCAATAAACCAGAATACAAATTTTTATGTGTACATTTATACGTTCTTTAACACACACACACACACATGGAGAAAGGCCATCCCCTGTTCAGATTGACATTTAGGCATTTGATTTTTTTAGGCGGGGGGGGGGGGTGCAAAAATAATTGACATGACCGTTATTTAAATATTCTTGGAAGACAGGCGTTTCTGCCGAATTCAATTTTGAGATTTTTTTTTTAAAATGTGTCACTCCGACCACAAAATATGTGTATTTTGAGGAATGTAACTGTTTTATGTTGTTACAGAGAGTCTTTCGAGATTTCAGTATCCCTGCCTGATAGTCTAGCTATTTTTTGTATAAAATAATTTCTTAAGGAGTATTTGAGAGATAATTTTAAGAGCTAGGTAGGGATACTTGACACTGGTTGAATACGGATAATTTTTAGTAACTTTTTTGTATATTGAACTCTCTCTCTCTCTCTCCCCCATCCGTTAGGGCAATAATAGGTATAAGATCCTACGCACTTTGTGCTGTACCATTTATTAAGCCTTAAAACTGATCAAGGATTTTTCTCAGGCGGGATGTCGAAACTTCATAAATTGAATAATGATTTTAATTTGGATAAGAAATTAACCCAAACGCCCAAATTGAAAGAGAAACTAGAGGTATTGTGAGCAATGACCTCACTAAATGATACCCCGCCTCCCATATGGTTATAATGGCAGAGTCCATATTTTGCTGTTGTCGCTAAACCCAAAATATGTGTCGAATCAAAAAGCAGGCACGTAGCATCGTATTTGAATGTGGTGGCCAGTCAGAGAATTTTATTTTTTTTAATTACCTGAAAAAGTTGACAAGCAAAATAAAAAAAAAACAAAAAACAAAAAAAAAAAAAAACACCTTCAATAAACATTTCCTATAGTATAAGTTAGGTCGCGGAAAAAAGGGGGCAGCCCCCAGCCCCCCACCCCCCCCCCCCCCTTCTGTTGTTAAATAAAATAGGAGTTGCACAATGGTAATATGTAATAAACCTAAGATTCTGTGAAAGTTTCATTAAATTTCACTAAGTAGTACAAGATGATTTGCGGTACCCCAAAGCGTAAGAGACAGACGCACGGACAGACGGACGGACATACCGATTACTATATACCCTCCCACTTTTCAAGCGGGGGATATAATAAACGTGAAATATACATCACATGAATGGGAACATTGGGAACTTTCTCAAATACCTTCTCAAACATACGTGTCGAACCTGGACCTGGACAACAGACAAGAAAATTTTTAATGTGAACTTGCTCACTTTTTTTCTTTCATTGTGCATAAAATTATAAATAACTTTAAATCAAATTATAAAAATACTCGCACGCGAATTAAAGTTGGTTTACAGTATAAAGCCTATACACAGTATTTATTTGATAATAATGAATCTGTTTCAGACGTTTTTCTTAAATTATTTTTATGAGAGTGTTAATATACATGTTTTACCCCCCCCCCCTCCTATCACAGGGGTAAATATCTTCAAAAGGTGAACGATTTGTAAAAATGCATGCTTTATTATAAATCTAATGAAGTTAAACTATGTAATCATAAATTTTATTTACTATATTTACAAACAAGAGTAATGTTTGTTTTTGAAAAAAAAAAAAATTCAATCAACCCCACTGAGCTTTCAACCTTTGATATTTTCCCTGACCAAATAAAATGATCGGCATGGGCCACGTGTGTCCAAGCATCTTTTACTATTGAGTTAGCAATGGATTAAATGACTTCTGAGATGTATTTTTCAATAAAAGTAAAATAGGATAATTCTTTCGACATGTGCACATCCCTGTAACGATAGCAGTATTCAGGTAAATGTTTTATCACTGCGTTTGACGCGTTTTCTCGACCTGCATGGATTTTTACTGTACATAAATGTATTCCGTGTTAGTGTACTTTTTATATTGCAGCAAATGCATTTAAAAATAATTTAATTCTCGGTATAGTTCTATTTTTTGTTGAATTTTTACTTTTCAAACATGTTTTGGTCAGTTTATGGACTTCTAAAAAGTATGCTATCGGAGATGTGTACATGTCGACACCCAGACTAGAAAATCACTCAAGTGAAAAAATTCGTCAAGCCTATATATAGCAGGTACAGGTGGCCAAAAATCTTCGATTAAATATGGCGGAATCGAACAAATATGTCGGACAAGGGCGTACAGGAATGTAGTAAGTCGTACAAAAATGAAAACTGATGCCTTTTTAAGAGTTCATGTCAGCTTTAAGGTATCCAAACCACATTAGACCACGTGACAAATCCTTTCATGTCAGTACATTCCGGGTCATGTCGATCTTCTTTTTAATTTCAGCAGAATAAACTTAAAAAACGTTATTTTAGCGTAATGTATGCAAAATTTCACTTAAAACGATTGAAATGGAAACAATATAATATCTAAGTCAAATTAAGAATTATTTTAACAAATTCAAGTCCGATCTCGCTCTAGCTTGATCTCCAGTGACATCAATGGGGGGCCTCCTGTGATAGAGTGCCGACAGACACGCGGGACCGTTATAACTCCAATAAAAAGAGAAAAGGTGGGCCACGGCTCAAGAAAAGTGACGGAGATTTCAATGAGCATTAGCACACCAGATATCATCGTCCATAATTATACAACTGATCATATTCATGAGGATAACCACGATAGTTGTGACCTTTACTTAGTTCTTCGGCGAAGGTCAAAACAATTGACTGGCAACTAGGACGCCGTATAGTATTTGTGCTTCCCCATTAGCGGATCCAGAGGGGGGGTTCCGGGGGTTGGAACCCCCCTTTAATTTTTGCCAAGTGGTGAGAGAGAGAGAGAGAGAAAAAAAAAAGAGAGGATAAACGTTTGCCGAGAATAAATATTTGTACGTCTTACTTATGTATTGAATAGATAGATTCTCACACATTTAGTTTCCTCTACTATTCCTTCACTATTACTTTTTTATGAGAGAATGGTAGAAAATAGTCTACTTATTTTTATATATCTCATATACGATAAGTAACATGTGAGATTTAATTGATATTTCCGCTATCTTTGGCCGTGTTGGCTATATATGTACCGTTTTTTAATCATATCTTTTGAAGGAACTAACCTGTAATGCTTTGTTTTAAACCCCACCCGCACCCCACCCCTAAAAAAATTTTCAAATTCTAAACGGGAATTCTTTGTACTCTTCGGAAATGCTCCAAATCCATTCAATTTCAAGGCTTCAGTACTGTAGTTTTTGAAACGTGTTTTTTTTAATTCGGACTGGGGGGTACCTTTTCAAAGAAAAAAAGGGACGTAAACAAACTTATTATTTACCACAACCTTGGATCTTTCCATACATGCGTGTGAATCTTTGCTTCAGAGTGTGTATAAGTGGAGGGGGGGGGGGGGGGTAGAGGGACACAAGCCTGGAACCCCCCCCCCCCTTTCAAAAATGGCTGGATCCGCCCCTGTTACCTACTAAACGATCTCCAGTCCTGCACTCAGTCTCGTTTTGGATCGCTTCTATTCACACTTCAACATGTGAAAGGGGAGATGACGATGGGATTAGGTAGTTATTTATATATCCAATGTAGTCATTATGGTTCCCTGAACAGAGTTGCGTATGGCAGTACATACCTCGACCACAACAGAAGGGGTCAACGTAACTTTACAGTAAATACTAAACTTGGAGCAGGTACTATTTTTTTTTGAAATTATGCTTATCCAAACTGATGGAAATAAGTGAAATACATGTAGTAGAATATTAAATATCTATTCAATGTTTTGGAAAACTTAAAAATCTTATCATAAAATGAATAATTTTTGTAGCTATGATCGACACCTTTTGAAGACCCCAGAAAGTGAATAACTTTCTCACAACACTGGATCTCCCATATACATCTCACAAAAACATGAAGGTAATGGAGGGGAGAGCAGGTTGAAAAGTTTGCCGACAAAAGTATGATGCATGCCAAGAAAACTGCTTTTGAGAAAGAAATGAGGTTTGATTATTTTTCAGATTTCGTAAATAGTGTAATATGTACTGTGGGTTCTCCAGTCATGGAGAAAGAAATATATATAATTTTCCTTACGTTGCCTACGTCAATAATTGATTGGTAAAAATAAACTAAACGAGAATTACATGGAAATAGATTTACTAAATATATACAAACAATGATTCTCTAATGATTCCTCTAATGTTCCTGAGCTATCCTAGTGCTTTAACTTTACAAGGTCTGAAACCAAGTATTTGAGCTTCCAAAGCTCCCAGACCTTATGTCTCAGAGCAGTGTTTCCAAACACCCTCTGTAAAAGTTATATTATTTCAATAGGTTTGGAACCTAATGTACCCCAAATGGTATGTCTGCAGTATATTGAGACCCGCAAATGAGGCACAATAAATTCCTTACCTTTTTAACACGATCCACGCTGATCAGCTGCCACTGGTATACTCACTACGAGCATCAACGCTCGCCAGTATTTATACTTACCCAAAGACGCTGAGTCATCGTCTTTGTCTTAGTCACTAAAACGTTTAATGTTATATAGCTAATACACTAGGAAGCATCTGATTGATAACTAATTTGCATATTATTAATTTGATCAAGGAAATTTCTACTACATTACTCACGCCTCCGAAACATATGCGTCCCGCATATCAATGAAATAAAACATATTTTTCTTTTATTTTTCAATACACATACTTTAAATACCAGTAATTATTTATAATGAGTTTAAAGGTAATGCAATATCTCGTGACATTCCCGCAAAAAAATCTACTGTGATCTTTCATTAAACATTCTGCACAATCGTCCTACATGTACTTGTGTCTTATCATAAAAGTCATTCAACATTGTTTTATACTCTAAAAAAAATCTTTCTTTTTTTCTAAGGTTTCCTAACCTTTTTTATGGTCCTTGGTGTAATTGAGAATATCTTGCAAACTTTTCTTTTATTTTGTTTCATAATCATCTAACCATTTGGGTTTTCTACGAATGCGTTTGTGATCATTTTCATTAACCAGTTCTTCTACAGAATCTACATTAACTGGGCTTTCATAGTCAATTTCGTCTGACTCGTCTTTATCTATAGATGCTTCGCTGTCAATATCTAAATTTTCAAAGTTTAAAACTTGTTCCTTCTTTTTGCGCATCCTATCACAATGAATGATTTGCTTTTCACCCTTTCTACCACATGCAACGGCATAAAGAACATCGGACCATTGCTCAAGAACCTCGAATGGCCCGCGCCAAAATGAGGTAAGCTTGGGCGAACAACTAATTTTCTTCTGTGGAAAATATACAAACACCTTGTCACCAGGCTTAAATCTTTCCCATGCCATTTTCATGTCATGGTACCTTTTTTGCCGATTCATGGCAGTTTCAATATTTTGACGGACAAAACTATGTGCTCTTTCTAGCCTTTCCCGTAGGACCCAAGCCCAGTGGTTTGGACTTTCTTGTTTCAGGGGTTCTGGCATTTCATAGATTAAGTCCAGGGGTAAAGATGTTTCTCGACCTAACATCAGCATATTAGGTGTTAGTCCTGTAGATTTATGTTCTGCCGATCTGTAGGCCATCATAACATATGGGATTTGTGCATCCCAGTCCCTTTGGTTCTCTTGCACTTAACATTGATGTTAAAGTTCTATTAAATCACTCTACCTTCCCATCTGACTGGGGATGGTAGGCAGTAGTGCGTGTTTTCTCAATGTGTAGAAGCTTACAAGCTTCACCAAACAGCTCACTCTCGAACTGTCGCCCTTGATCGGAATGTATTATTCTGGGTGTTCCAAACCTGGAAATAACCTCTTCTACAATAATTTTTGCGACCGTTTTAGATTCCATATTTGGCATGGGGAATGCCTCTGTCCATTTTGTAAAATAGTCAGAGACTACGAGAATATATCTGTTTCCATTCTCGGTAAGAGGCAATTCTCCAAGGATGTCTGTCGCTATCCGATCCATTGGCATCCCAGATGGCACTAGCTGCATGGGTGCAACCTTTTTCTTATTCGGGTTTTTGCGCCTTGTACATATATCACATCCAGTAACATACTGCCTGACATCTTCTTGTAGACCGGGCCAGTAGAATCGTTGCTGTACTCTGGCCAATGTTTTTTCAACCCCGAGATGTCCAGCTGTCTTTTCGTCATGACAATGCTTTAAAATATTCCTTCTCTCAAAGAGAGGTATCACCTGTTGTAGTTTGACTTCATCTGTCTCCAACACAGTCCACTGTCTACAAACAATTCCATTTACCAATGTTAGTCTGTGCCATTGACTCCAAAGAGATCTGAGGAAATATCCTTTGCATCTAATATCTTCAAAAGCTGGCCTGGTATTTGTTTCAAGCCATGACTTCACTTGGCATATGTCTTTGTCTTGATCTTGCATTTCTTGCACAGACATGTTTACCTCTGATGTCTTATCCTCATGAATCGACCGAATTCTTGCTTTAGGGTGAATAGATTTGCTGGCACACGATTCATTTCCACATTGTTTGCAAGGGATTCTGCTCAGAGCATCTGCATTTCTGTGCAAATTGCCTGCTCTATGTTGAATCTGTATTTCATAGGTAGATAATGTTTCGATCCACCTAGCTATCTGTCCTTCCGCATCTTTCTTATTCAAGAGCCATCTCAAAGAACTGTGGTCGGTGCGTACCACAAAAGGCTTACCATACAAGTAGTGTCTAAAATGTTTGACAAAGTTAACAATTGAAAGTAACTCCTTGCGTGTAACGCAATATTTGCGTTCAGCTTTGGTTAGACAGCGACTCGCATAATAGATTACTTTCTCATCCCCATCCTTTACTTGAGACAAAACAGCGCCAATTGCTGTGTCACTTGCGTCGGTGTCAAGGATGAAAGGTTTCGAAAAGTCTGGGTGCGCAAGCACAGGTGCTTTCACTAACTTATCTCGTAAAATGTCGAATGACTCTTGACACTCTTCCAACCAAATATACTTTTTACTCTGCTGGGTCAATGTATGAAGTGGTTTGGCTAAAGCAGCGAAGTTGGGTACAAACTTTCTATAGTAGCTACAGAAACCCAAAAAAGGATCGCAACTCCGTGATGTTTTGTGGTTGAGGCCAATGTCGGATAGCGTCCGTTTTCTTTGGGTCTGTCGAAATTCCCTGTTCTGAAACCACATGCCCCAAATAGTCAACACTGTTAGCAAACAGTGTACATTTCTTTGCTTTTAGCTTTAACCCTGCTGCTGCCAATTTATCAAACACTTTGGATAAGTTCTGGAACATGCCTTCAAAGGTTTTGGCGTATACAATAATGTCATCGAGGTAAATGAGGCAAATGTCCCATTGTAGACCTGCTAAGACAGTCTCCATCAACCTCTCGAAGGTAGCCGGGGCATTACATAGCCCGAATGGCATTACATTGAAATGATGCAAGCCATTCTAGTGACAAATGCCGTTTTGGCTTTATCTTTTGCGTCCATCTCTATTTGCCAGTATCCTGAATGGAGATCGAGTGTCGAGAACCATTTGCATCCTGCTAGCTGATCTAGTGTTTCGTCTATGCGGGGTATAGGATAGGCGTCTTTCTCTGTAATGGCATTGAGGCGCCTATAATCAATGCAAAACCTCGTAGATCCGTCTTTCTTCTTTACAAGGACAACCCTTGAAGCCCAAGGGCTCTTAGACGGTTCAATAACTTTATTTTCTAACATTTCTTGGACATGTTTATCCACCTCTGCATTCATGTGTTCTGGGAGCCTCCTAGGAACTTCTTTGATGGGCTTATGACTTCCTGTATCAATGCTGTGTTTAGTCATAGCAGTTCGTCCCACATCTTTATCGGATTTGGTAAAGATGTGTGCGTATTTACACAAAAGCTGTTTCACCATCTTTGCTTGCCTTTTACTGTGATTTGCTATTGTTTTCTTAAACAATGATGTCATGTGTTCAGGCAAAGTCTCAATGGATTCTGGATCATTTAATCCACCCTCAAGTATCTCTTCTACTGATGCCAGTTGTCCAACTGCAGTGCCAACATGTATTGTGATATTTCTTTCAGTTGGGTTAAGCAAACGTATTGGAACACATTTATTTCCTTTCACTAAGGTCCTTCCTACCAAACCTCTATCAGAGTTTAAATATAAGCAGGTGGGTTCTACAACACCAAATTCTGTACCAAATTCTTGGTTTTCTGGAACAATGACCTTCCCAGTGGTGACTACTTCACTCTTTGAAGGAAGTGACAACGTTTCTGATGTAACGATTCTGAAACAACCTATTCTACCTTCAAATTTCAAACAGTGAGTTTCATCTCCCAACATAAGTGTCTTATCTTGTAGATTGATTACACCTTTGTTATTCTGTAAACAGTCAAGACCCAAAATCGCATCTACATTAATGTCTGCAATTAAAGATGTTTGGTATATGATTTTCTTCCCAAATTTGAACTTTATAAGTGTCTTCCCCAAAATACTCAAAGGAGTACCTGTAGCTGACAAGATATTTAAGTCCGTTTCAGCCAACTCTATCTTCTTTTCACGGTTTATGACTTCAAATACCTTTTGTGATAGAAGAGTTACTGTTGCTCCTGTATCTACTAATGTTGTAATCGGAACATCATTAGCAGTCCCCAAGACATACATGCCTGGTTCGTTAACTTTCCTCTGTACTCCAATACAACCTTTCTTGATTGGTCTCCTGTTTTCTGAAGCTAATTGTTTTGCGGTGCCTTCTTTAGAAAAACCCTTTTTCTTTAGTCCTCCAGGTGGTCCAGAACCAAATTCTTCGAAATTATCTTTCCTTTTCTCTGTATTCTGCAGCCTACAGTTTCTCTTGAAGTGCCCAGGTTTTCCACAATTAAAGCACTTTTTAGTAGTTGTATCACTTGATTTCTTATTGAACTTTCGTGAGGAATACGAAGGAAATTCCTTGTTTGGGAACTTTTGCTGCCCATGCTTTATTTTGTTAACATCTTTTTGAAGACTCAGAAGCATATCTTTCATAGATTTCATCACTTCTTCCAGAGTATCCGAGTTGGTTTTAACTGGTGGTTTTTCACTACCTATCTCTCTAGCAAAAGCATCACTATGCTTTTTGCGCTCTGCACCTATGAAAGCATCTAGTTCCACCGCGTGCCTTATAGCATCGTTCAGACTTCCTGGTCTTGATTGTTTTATTCTAAGACGCATGTCAAAGCTTGTTAGAGCATCTATGAAATACTCTTTGGCTAGTGTTTCACACAAGTCCCCTGAGGCCGTCGGATATGCAAGACGTGTTAGGCGTCTGATGTCTTGTCCAAGCTGGGGTATAGTTTCTGTTCCTTTTTGACGCCTCTCTTTTAGTTGGGCTCTGTAGAGTTCCGTTTGATTTACAGGAGAAAAACGCTCCTCCAGAGATCTTGACAATTCTTGGAAGTTCATTTGTAACCTATCTGGAAGGTTTCCAAGCACACCTTGGGCTTGTCCGCGTAGGGATACTGCCAAATACATTCCCTTCTCTTCCTCTGACCACTTGTTTAATGATGCACAAGCATTGAAATGGGACCTGTAGTCTAACCATGACGTTGTTCCGTCATATGTAGCAGGTTTTAAGCTGCTTAGTTTATTAGCCCTGTTTCCTGGCCCTTCTTCAGAACTATGCCTCTGAAATCGTCCGTCCTGGCTTCTCCGCAATGTAATATTACTTGCATCCCTGAACGGTGTTTCAAGATATATGCCAGAATTCCATGAACTTTCGTCTTTTCTTTCATCTGAGGCAGAAGGGGATCTGAAAGCATTTTCTATACCAACATTAAACTTTACTTTGGGTTTGGCACCTCCGTAATCTTCTTCATGCTTTGATTCCTTTTGTCCAGAAGCACCAATTCCAGAATCTCTAACAGTTATTGGAGTAGATATCTTTGGATGTTCCTTTTGTTGAAGCCGAATACTTTCATTAGAGAGCTCTTTTACTTTCTCTTCCAAATAGCTTATCTCTTTATCTAGCGTATCCTCCATGACTTTGACCTAAACGTATTCTACCTTAAGACTTCAAACCACGTTTGAAACTTACAGTTTAAAATTATCTCTCAATATTAACCACAAATTAATAAAGTATGGGATATGTACTTCAAATGGTTTGTCTGCAGCAATTTGAGACCCGCATATGAAGTACACTCCCGTCCTCAAAGGTTAAACTCAAAATAACAACACAAAAAATTGTTTCTCTTGTTTAGATCATCCCACCGCTGCCACCAAATTTTGTAATATGCACTGTGGGTTCTCCAGTCATGGAGAAAGAAATATATATAATTTTCCTTACGTTGCCTTCGTCAATAATTGATTGGTAAAAATAAACTAAACGAGAATTACATGGAAATAGATTTACTAAATATATACAAACAATGATTCTCTATTGATTCCTCTAATGTTCCTGAGCTATCCTAGTGCTTTAGCTATCCAAGGTCTGAAACCATTTATCTGAGCTTCCAAAGCTCCCAGACCTTATGTCTCAGAGCAGTGTTTCCAAACACCCTCTGTAAAAGTTATATTATTTCAATAGGTTTGGAACCTAATGTACCCCAAATGGTATGTCTGCAGTATATTGAGACCCGCAAATGAGGCACAATAAATTCCTTACCTTTTTAACACGATCCACGCTGATCAGCTGCCACTGGTATACTCACTACGAGCATCAACGCTCGCCAGTATTTATACTTACCCAAAGACGCTGAGTCATCGTCTTTGTCTTAGTCACTAAAACGTTTAATGTTATATAGCTAATACACTAGGAAGCATCTGATTGATAACTAATTTGCATATTATTAATTTGATCAAGGAAATTTCTACTACAATAGTTTGTGAATCACAGATATCATGGCCAATCAAAGATGGTGCTAATAATTTTAGTGACTTGTTATTGTAATGGTATTGCACGTTCAGAGGACGACTTTTGTAAATGATGCATCACATGAAAAAGAACTGGATTTGGCAGTCCTGGAGGGAGATTTTTACATATCAGCCAGGTACTTTTTATTCCTAAATCAATGCTTTTGTTGCCTCCTGATGTTGAAGAGGTTTTCTTTAAAAAATTGAATTTTAATTGTAGAATTAGGTATGACTCCAAAAATAGACACAGAGAGTATCCCTGAAGTTGTTCCAAAGCAAGATTTACTAAGGTTGATAATTTAGTTCACCTCCAAGTATGCTATTTTGTTATACACCTTGAAACTACTGGGCTTAGTAAGTATATCTTTTCATATAAATTAATATAAAAGATTTGAATATGTTTAGTTGTTTTCAGAGAGAAAAGACATAAAAGTATACAATTATATACATGTACATTTACTGGGACAATTCCAACTGATTTTGTTATATTTTTCAGTCCAGATAGGAATTATCCCACATATTACCCAGATTGCTGCCCAAGACATGGCTAGTGGGGAGAAGTTTTAGTGTTATGTAAAGCCTCTCATCCCAATTACATGTACTGGTGAAGCAGAAAAAGTCGCGGGGATTTCTTGAACTGGGACGGAAATGACTGTGAAGATATCGATGTTATTACAACTAAAGAAGCCCTTACCAAGTTTTTTGAATTTTTGGAAAAAAAATTGACAGTATTATTTTGATAGCTTACAATGGCAGAGTATTTGACTTAAGAGTTTTGTCATATGCTATTAATCAAGTAGGATTTTACAATATGTTTTTGAAATGTGTTTTAGCTTTTTTTGATTAACTTGCAATGTTGCGCTCTAAAGTACCAAAACTTAGTTCATATTTATATGAACTAAGTTTTGGTACTTTAGAGCGCAACATTGCAAGTAAATCAAAAAAAGCTAAAACACATTTCAAAAATCATCAGTGGCATAGTGTGAGTCATACGATTCTTTGCAGAAGTATATTCTGCCAAGTACTCTTGTTTATAACAAGAGTACTTGGCAGAATATACTTCTGCAAAGAATCGTATAACTCACACTATGCCACTGATGATGTAAATATGTTGGTAAAAATTTTGTACCAGAGTGACATGACAAAGTCAGAGTTTGTCAAACATTCCTATTCAGCAAATTGTCACTTTTTGCAAGAGGTTTTTAATGTTACAAAATCAAGAAATATTGATTCATTGCATTGTCAGATAGCAAGCGGAGTACTGAAAACAGCAACTGCTGAAAACATTGCTGGTTCAGATTTGAATGTACATCAATTAAAACATATGACAACATATGAAGATTGTTTGTTGAATGTATTGTCTGCAGAAACAGTATAGATAAACCAAGGAATACCAAAGATAAACGGTTACTTGGGGATATAATCGAAAAGCTATGTTGTTATTTTCACAGAAATAGTGTTTGTTTTTTTCACTTTATTTCATTTTTGATGGTTTATATCCTTAATGAAAACTTGATGTGTATTGATTTTTTACATTGTAAACCATATGCATAAGTATCTCAGTTGATTCGATACGCAAGAGCATGCTCTACGTATGAACAATGTCTAAAACAAGGAAAGTTATTGACAAACAAGTTGATAAAACAAGAATATGTGATTATGTTCATAATTTTAGAAGTATGTTCATAATTTTATAAGCACTTTCATAATTTTATAAGAATGTTCAACAGTGATGTACAACAGAATGATCATTTACAATCCATAACTGTTATGAGCTTTGCCTTGTGTGCACTTGATAATTACAACAGGTACAATCCTACATGTATCATGTGTTTACAAATTGAATATATAGATCATATTATTACATGTTTATCCTTATGATTATTGTATAAACATGTTCAATAGCGAAGTGCAACAGAATGATGTACAATTCATAACTGTCAATGTATTTGCCTTGTGTGCACTGAATTCTTACAATGCTATGATGTGTTTGTAAATTAGATATTTGGATCATATTTTTGAACATACTTATTGGGTACAATGTCTCTTCTTGGGAAAAAGTACTGTAACCGTTGTTACGATAAATCTGTTCTGAATTTATGTATAGATAGAAATAAGCAGCAGGTAATAATTTTTGCCATTACATGTCTGGTTGTTTGTCCTTAAATAAGACACGTTTTTTATGGTAAAACTTACAAAAACTTCAGAATTTACATGTAACAATGCATTTGAATCATTACGACTTCCAACATCACATTATTTTGGGAGAATGTTGGCATTCAAATGAATATAACCTTTTTGCACTAGAATTGAAACCTTTCGGCATTAAAATTGACTTGTGATTTTTTCTGAATTTGAAGATTTGATGGGGTTTCTTCATGAACATTGTATTTTTTTGTTCTGTATTACTAATATATTATGTCAATAATTATATTTATGTAAAAATAATCATTTTATATCACTTTAAATTATTTTCAAGGCGTTTTATGATGGATTTCAAAATATTTAAGGGAGGCAATAAAAAATCGAACGTGCCTTTTTAAAAATTTCCTTCGGTACATTCAAATGGAAGAATTTAAAAATTTTTGCCATAAAAAAATATCAATGATTTTTTTTCCCCTTTTTTCTTTTGCATTGTGGGTCGGATACCTTAATTTTAAATAATTTTTGTCAACTTCATACATCGCAAAGGCGTCGGAAGCAAATTGAAAGGGGGGCTAATTGAAAAAAGGGGGGCTAATTGAAAGAAGGGGGGCTAAACCAACAGAAGAGGTAAACCCCAATTATCAATGCCTATATTATGTAAACTATTTATTTGCAAAAAAAAAGTGGGGGGTTACGCATCGATACAAATTGACGAAATGATCAAAATGTGCCATATATTTTTTTTCACCTTTATTGTGACCTATAAATTCATTTTTCTTGACATATTAAACTCGATAACCAGAAATTTTTTAATCATGTTGAATTGAAAGATCACATATAAATTTGATACATTAGAGAGAATGAACTTGAAATTGATACTTTACCAAGCTGCAGATTACACAGGATGAATCAAACACTGCATCTGAGTTTTACATTTTGTCATATACATGTAATAATTGCAGAAATATGAATACATATATAACCATATCTCAGGGAATCACAATCCAGATAGTTTGCAAAACGTAGTTTAAACTGGCATATCACATTTGGAACATATACAAAGGCGGAAAAAGATGTTTCCAGAGCGTTAAATTTGTCCGTGTGTTTGACAATCTGTACCGGATGTTAATACTTCAAATGCAAAATTAAAAGATGCAATTGAAAGGATTTTTGTCGTCAATCCTAACTCGCTGAAAGCATTTATGAGATAGATCATACAGGATGCTTGTATGGATATTCTTCTACATTTATAGTCAGTTGCCTTAGTCATGAAGATACATTGTATACAAATCAAAAGAAGAGATTTTGCAGATCCAAAGGAAGAGCCATCTATTTGCGACCGTAAAGCTGCTCACATCAAGTCAGCTGTTGGAAAATTTGTCAATGAGGTGTATGACGTAAGATTAGCTCAAGATTTTCTTAATGCAGTTTAAAAAATCAAACAAACAAACATCACAATCCGTTCAGTGATTGTCAGTCTTCCTCATCATTGCCAGAAGAATAACCGTCAAAATAATGTCATCAAAACACCATGTCAGTAAAAACATCATGCATCTATATTCAATATCTACATGTATGCGAGTGTGGAAGCAGTATGATATTGGTGAGGGGCGGTAAATAAATATTTTGCAGAGAAATACAGTGAATTACCTCGAACTAGAGGTAAAGGAAGTTTTTGATGATGACCTTACGAGTAAAGACAAAGCTGTTCCCATGAATACACAATCCAACCAAGAAGTACCATTTGCTCATACCGTTGATGAGTTTTCTTATGAAACTCTAATGGAAGATGCATTTGAAAATGGCATGTTTAGTTGTCCAGAAGTGTACTTTTGCATTTATGAAATATGGAAATCTGATGAATCATACTGACATTGATAAGCACTGTGTTCGAAAATTGAGATAGAGTCTTTGTGATAAAACAAATGTTTTGCGCCCTAAGCTTGAAAAAAGTTTGAATTGTTAAAACTTCATCTTCGTATATGTAAACTCTGCGAAGAAAATGAACGGAAACTGCAAATAATTGGAATTTATTAAGTCCAATATTTTTCTAAGTCCAAAGGGCAGAAATCTGTCAGAAATGGCGCAATCGTACCCAAAACAGACCTTGACCTAGATATTCATCTGAAAATCTGTATACCAAATTTCATTTCAGTATGTGCAACCTCTGCGAAGAAAATGAACGGAAACTGCAAATAATTGAATTTTTTCCAAGTCCATAACTCTGTCAAACATGGTGCGATTGTACCCAAAACAGAATTTGACCTAGATATTCATCTGAGAAATCTGTATACTTAATTTTATTTCAGTATGTGCAACCTCTGCGAAAAGAAATGAATGGAAACTGCATATAATTGGAATTTTTCTAAGTCCAAGAGGCATTACTCTGTCAAAAATGGCTCGATCGTACCCAAAACAGAATTTGACCTAGATATTTATCTGATAAATCTGTATACCAAATTTCATTTCAGTTTGTGCAACAGTTGTGAAGAAAATGAACGGAAACTTAAGAGGACCGACAAACCGACCGACAGACAGCAGCAAAGCAACGTGACCTCCCTTCTCCGAAGCGGGGCATAAATATTGAAATGCATTTTTTTTTTTTTGCAAGTTACTGAAATTAATTTCCAAAATACATGATATATTTTTCTTCTTCTTAAATCTTTGGAGTTCTTGGAAGGTTTTTGGATCTTTTAAATATAGACTTGATTGATTTATGGTAGCAGAATCTTACTGAAGTACGCCCAATAAACGTTTCAATATTGAACTGATTTGTGCATTTCTCAGCCGATGTGCTCAGGTGAGCGTTTACGCTCTTGGGCCTCTTGTTTTAAAGCTCTGCACTAGATTCTAATTAAGCAAGGAACCAGAGGTCGAGACAATACCAGTGCCATTGGTTGAGGACCTCCTCATGTGTCAGGAGTATCACATGGCTGAGGCACCAATATTTTATAACCTGAAAAAGTTATAAAGACAGTCTTTCTCACAACCGGACAGAAAGAAAATGCTGTTAGGGGAGCAATTTAGCAAATCAGGTTTACCGTCTCTAATTTTGGGAAAATCATTGCAGCTGCAAAGCGCAATATCTACATACATTCAAATATATATATATATATATATATATATATATATATATATATATATATATATATATATATATATATATAATTTAAGAAAAATCCATGCAGTGTTTGGTATATATATAATTTCGAAAACAAAATGAAGAATCGGTACAGTTTTTTGTTATAAATCAAAAAAAAAAAAAAAAAAAAAATAGAAATATAAAAAAAATTAAAAATCCGAAATGCTAGCGACTCTTTACCTTTAAAACATGGTCTTGAAATACAGAATCATCTAGAACTGCCACCATCAGCACATTGAGTGCATTAAGAAAGAGTTCCAAATTATATTTCCAACACCATTTGAGAATCTCGCATCCAATGACCTTAACTCGGGTAAAAAATATCGGGCTTTTTTGACATATACGCCATTTTATAGGTTCTCGAGAAGGTGATAATTTTGCATGAATATTAAATATATAGGCAATTCAGAGACAGACTCGTAAATTTAAATTGTCTTCTTACGCTTTGATAGACAAGATTGTTTTCGTAACACAATCGTACATGGAAGTATTCTGCATGGTATCACATGCAGCAATGCTAGGAAATGAAGCCGTGGAAAAACAATGATGTAAATGAGAAATAAGGTCATTCAACCTTTCTGCAACATCTTGGATTCACAAATTATACTATTTCATACTATTTTAGACATACACAAGTATATACACACAGTATAAAAATTGATTTTGAAAAGCAAGTTTTACTAAAATGGTAAATATCGTATTTCAGAGACTCGCGGCTTTTATAGAGAATTGTTACTGGCTTGATAAATGTCATACAAAGGTATCAGATCGACTCGGTAACACGTTGTTTGGAGTTTATCGGCTTAGCGTCTAGTGAGTATTAATTCTATACGATCCTGAAAACAAAAGAATAACAGAAAATGTACGTCGTCTTCCATAGATATTTCACAATTCATGAAAATTATATAAAAAAAAAATGATATTCTAAATTATAGAAACAGATTGATCAACATTAACTTTTAATGAAATTGTTAAAGAATGGGGAGCAATATTTTTAGTAATTTAGAGACCTTACGCATAGGATGAAGATGCATGTTATAATATCTTCTGAAAGTTGGAAAAGTCGTACAGTCAATTTTTTAAGGCATAACTTTCCATAATTTTTCTTATATTTGTAGTTCTACTGGTCTGAGACCAGAAAAGCTTTTGCGACAATAAGGTGTTCGCATTCTGTGCGTCTGTCTGTCCGTAAACAATTTTTCACAATGCTAATCCTTTTACAGTTTTTGTCTGATTTCAAGATAACTTGACACACAAGTTGACTACACTTATAATAATACTATATATCGGTTTCTGATCATTACATGTACGATGAGCGGTGTTGCCATGGTGACTATAAAAGAAATTTCTGTGAAATACTTTCAAAATTTTATTCCTCCTACGGTAGTTTTAGTATGATTTCAATATAACTTGGCACACAAGTAGACTTCAATAAGATACATAAAATTGTATATCGATTTTTGATTTTGAGCAATGGTGTTGCCGTGATTACCAAAAAAAAATTCAGGGAAATACTTTTTTAAAATGTGACCCTTAATAAAGTTTTGGTCTGATTATAATATAATGTGACAAGCAAGTACACTACACTGGGATACATAATCGTTTTTATTGGTTTTTGATTTTGAAGATTTATTTTAACTAAAATTAAAAAAAATCGAATAAAACTTTCTATAAGCTACTCCTTCATTTGTGGTCTTATTGCAATTTTGCCACAAAAAGAGACTTAATCAAGGATCGTGTTTCTATTAATTGCTGCTGTCAAGTTTCAACTCCGAACTGCTCCTTTTCTCTTCCTTTGTTTATAGTACAAACCAGTAGAGAGAGTCTCTACTAGTTAACTGCTAGATCGAGTATTCATCTTCCCAAAATAATCCAAATTAAATGATGATGGAAAACATCTATGGCATACTAAAAATAAATGATACGTATGATTTTAAGATTTCATGTATGTATCGGGATTTAAATTTACTGTTGGAATCGGAAGAGATGTTGATCCCCCCCCCCCCCCGCCCTATATTCGATATATATAGAATATTACAAAAAATACATGCTTATTTCATGCTTTTGTCCGCTCAAAGATTCTTTTTTTCACGTTTAAGAAATTTGGGTACATGTAAGCAAAAACAATGTTTGAAGAAAGACATTCATAAGAATTGATAGAAAAAACAGAATGAGTGAGCTATCAACACACACAGTTAAAGTTTTACCACGAATTCAAGAATAGCGAAATATTTCAGCGCAATTTGGCCTCATTTAAATTTTAACAGAGGTTATTGTGACGCGTGTAAAAAAAAACCACTGTGTGTAAACGCATTGCGCAAGTTAATTGGGCCTCGATAAATGAATTTTCATTAAAAAAAATTTCATAAAACATTAAATACATGAGAAAACAAAGATAACTATAATTTGGTAAGATTTGCGATTTTCACAATAGAAATAACCGAAAAATATAATTTAACCCCCTACTTGAAACTAAAGCTCATTTTGCAGACAAGAGGCCCACGGGTCCAATAGGTCACCTGAGTATCTGTAACAACTTTCCAGCTATTGCATTTGATTCGTGTTTTAAACCACAGGCCACACATTTCACAATTTTAAATGAGGCATCATTGCTTATCACAATTATGCACTTAGCATGCCTACGTTGATTACTTAATACCCAGAGGTAGATCAGAGTAACAAAGAGAAAATGCATTTCACTTTGTAACCAGTTCTGCACCCCATCACAGGAACCACTGACTCGGGGGCCACATATTTCAAAATTTTGGAAATCTTATAAATTTAATTTCATCATTAATTGTTGATTAATATCAAAATTGGGAATTCAAAGCATTATTTTATTTTCAGACTATGTACCCCTCACCCCCCTCCAAATACCTCTGACCCAGGGGCCCAGAAATTAACAATTTTGAAAGAGGCAGCTTTCTTCATCATAAATATGTATTTCGATCATTGGCATAATACAAAGGAGCACAGGAAAAGATTTTCACAGAATACATGCATTTTCATTATATAAATATTACAGCCCCGCCCTACATGTAACACAAGAAGCTCTGACCCAGGAACCATGAAATTTACAAATCAACAAGAGGCCCATGGGCCACATCGCTCACCTGACCACTGTGGCTAGGAAAAAGTAGAATTGGTTTTATTATTGAAAAGGTTAAATTCAAAAGTAAACCTTTGACCAGTTATGGTTTTGCTATTCTTGAGAAGATGATTTTTAAAGAATTTTCCTATATATTTCTATTTTAAACTTTGCTCGGCCATTGTGGTCCCACCCTACCCCCAGGGGTCATGATTTGAACAAATTTTAATCTACACTACCTGAGGATGCTTCCATATAAATATGATCAATCATGGCTTTGTTATACTTAGGAAGAAGATTTTAAAGAATTCTCATATATATTTCTATGTAAAACTTTGGTCGGCCATTGTGGCCACGCCTTACCCCCGGGGGTCATGATTTGAACAAACTTGAATCTACACTACCTGAGGATGCCTCCATATAAATATAATCAATCATGGCTTTGTTATTCTTGAGAAGAAGATTTTTTAAGAATTTTCCTTTATATTTCTATGGAAAACTTTGGTTGGCCATTGTGGTCCCACCTTACCCCTGGGGGTCAGGATTTGAACGAAATTGAATCTACACTATCTGAGGATACTTCCATATAAATATGAGCAATCATGGCTTTGTTAATCTTAAGAAGAAGATTTTTAAAGAGTTTTTCTTTATATTTCTATGTAAAATTTTGGTCGGCCATTGTGGCCCCACCCTACCCCCGGGGGTCATGATTTGAACAAACTTGAATCTACACTACCTGAGAATGCTTCCATATAAATATGATCAATCATGGCTTTGTTATTCTTGAGAAAAAGATTTTTAAAGAATTTTCCTATATATTTCTATGTAAAACTTTGGTCGGCCATTGTGGCCCCGCCCTACCCCCGGGGGTCATGATTTGAACAAATTTGAATATACACTACCTGAGGATGTTTCCCCATAAGTTTAATTTTTCCTGGCACAGTGGTTCTTGAAAAGAAGATTTTTAAAACATACCACCAAATTTTCATTAATTCCCAATTATCTCCCCTGAAATGAGGGCGTGGCCCTTCATTTGAACAAACTTGAATCCCCTTTACCCAAGGATGCTTTGTGGCAAATTTGGTTGAAATTGGCCCAGCGGTTCTTGAGAAGAAGTCGAAAATGTGAAAAGTTTACAGACAGACGGACAGACAGACGAACGCCAGACAAAATGTGATCAGAAAAGCTCACTTGAGCCTTTGGCTCAAGTGAGCAAAAAAGAGACATCCTTCCTCCTCATAACTATGTACGTAGTTAATTGGTTTAATACCAAGACGCAAAAAAAAGATTTTCAAAGAAACAATTTTCACTATATAATCTTTATAACCCCGCCCAAGCACAAGAACCCCTGACCCTGGGGCCATGAAATTCACAATTTTGGAAGAGGCAGCCTTATTCAAAATAACATACACTTGGTTTGTTTATTTAATGCCCATGAGCAGAGAAGAAGAATTTCAAAGGATTTATGCATTTTCACTATATAATCTATATATAGCCCCGACTTAGCACTAGAACCCCTGACCCTGGGGCCATGAAATTCACAAATTTGAAAGAGACAGCCTTATTCAACATAACTATATACTTGGTTTGTTTATTTAATGTCCATGAGCAGAGAAGAAGAATTTTTAAGGATTTATGCATTTTCACTGTATAATCTATATATAGCCCCGACTTAGCACTAGAACCCCTGACCCTGGGGCCATGAAATTCACAAATTTAGAAGAAGCAGCCTCATTCAACATAACCATATACTTGGTTACTTTATTTAATGGCCATGAGCAGAGAAGAAGAATTTTAAAGAATTAATGCATTTTTCACTATATCACCTATATAGTCCCGCCCTAGTACTAGAACTCCTGACCCTGGGACCATGTGCATGAAATTCACAATTTTGGAGTTTGGTTAGTTTATTTAATGTCCATGAGCAGAGAAGAAGAATTTCAAAGGATTTATGCATTTTCACTATATAATCTATACAGCCCAGCCCTAGCACTAGAACCCCTGACCGTGGGGCCATGAAATTAACAATTTTGGTAGATGACTCACTTGATGTCCAGGAGTAAAGAACATTTTTAAAAATTGCACTAATTTTAGTGGTTTTGGCCCCAGGGGGGCACGCACCATGAAATTCACAATTTTTGTTCCCCTTTACCCATAGATGCTTTATGCCAAAATTGGTTGAAATTGGTTCAGCGGTGTCAGAGAAGAAGCTGAAAATGTTCAAATGTTAACGCATGACGCACGACAACGGACGAAAACGGATAGCAATAGGTCACCTGAGTTTACTCAGGTGTAGAGGTGTGCAATATTTCCGGTATATCGTGGTAAATCCCATGGCGGCAATATATCGCGATATGAAAGTCGGATACCGGTATTTTACGATATATATGAATATATAGAACTACTTTGAATTGTAAGAAAATTTTGAAATAAAGTGTTTCTCGTCAACAAAACCACAGGCATTTTTAATCGTGTCAAATTACAGCATCAGATGTCAGAACTTTAACACTAACTCAAGGGTCCGGGTATGGTTTTATCTTCGAAATTCGGAAAATCTAGGTTCTCAAAAAGTGACGTTCTATTTACTTTAATGCTTTCATTATTAATCAAATTATATTTATTTAAAAGATTATTTTTTCAAACAGTTTAACAACTCTCGCTATCTTCTTCTCAATTATGTCATATTTTTGCGGGAAAAGTACGTTTTGGTTTTAGTTTTTTCTAGTGTAAGTTTGTTAAAATGGCCGAAGAGTTCGAGGTGTTGAAGATCACAAAGGCTAAAGCTGTCGTTTGGCAGAACTTTTCATTGAAGAAAAGGAAAAGTGATGGGGACTTGCTATCAAATATTGCAATTTGTAAACACTGCATTAATGAGGTTAAGTATTCCGGTGGAACTTCAAATTTAAATGCTCACATCCGTGTGTATTACCCAGCTACAATGGGGATGCATGGCTTGGCTAGCATTCCAGTCAAGCATGACGAAAACAATAACACAAACACAGTACCAATGTCCAAAATAATTGCTAAGCCACTGAAGCGAGTGGCATCTCAGCAGACTTTTCCAAATATCACGACTGAAAAGTATCCACCAAAATCATCAAAAGCGATAGCAATTACAGATTCCATTGCCAACTTTATAATTAAAGATCTGAGACCATATAGAATTGTTGACTCTCCAGAATTCCGAACAATGGTAAAGGCTTTGGATCCTCGCTATCAGTGTCCTTGTTGGAAACGGTTTTCTGATGTTTTGATACCCCAAAAATATGAAGAAGTCAAAACTCAAGTTCAGGATCGGTTGAAAAATGCTCGTCAGGTAAATTATGATCAAGAATGATAATGTTACTTCTCAATACATTATATATACTGAAGGAAGATTTTTTTTTAAAAGCAGGCACGTAGCATCGTTTTTGAAAGTGGGGGGGGCAACCAGAGAAATTTCTTTTTTACTTACCTGAAAAAATTGACTAGCAAAAAAAAAAAAAAAATTAAAAACGTTTGGGCAAACTCGAAAATCCTATTTCGTGGGGGTGGGGGTGGGGTGGGGTGGGGGGATAGTGGCCAACTTTTTCGAAACCAACTTACTATCACTTCCAATTTTTTCCCTACAATCCTTGATATCACTATACTATAGTAAAAAGTGGGGGGCCAACCATCCTTTCAATGAACATTTACTATAGTAAAGGTAATGTTGGGGGAAAAAGTGGGGGGGCCAGGCCCCCCTGGCCCCCCCGGTTGCTACGTCCCTGAAAAGTCATAATCATTAATGCAAAATAATTTTAAATGTTCAATTGTTTATCACATTGAATTTATTACTGATTTTATCTAATTTCAATAACCAGAATAATGAGAATATATATTTTGATTTAAACTAAATTCACCATTCGGATTATTTTTTGACTAATAAGTCTCTGATTTTTTCTTAGATTGCCATTACAACTGATGGATGGACTTCAAGATCCACTGAGTCTTATGTGACCATAAAACTCACATTACTGAGAATGGGAACTACAGAACTTTGTTCTTCAGACTCGGTGTCTGCCTGAAAGTCATAAAGGTAAATTAATTTACTTATCCAATATTTTAGTAAAATAATACTCTTTAAAGAAAATTAGGTGATGAATACTTTTTGAAATTATTATTTTAATTTTTAAATTAGGTGAAAACCTTGCTGAGGCAATTTCTAAAGCTTTGGATGAATGGAACATAATAAAGACACCACTCTTTATGCTATCAGAAAATGCAGCAAATATGACTAAAGCAGGAAATCTACTGAAGTGTGAACTCCATCTTAGATGCTATCTAAGCTAACTAAGCTAACAGCTAACTAAGCTGTTCAGAAAAGTTTGGGAGTTCAATCAGTTACACCTCTTCTTGTCCGAGTCAGAAAGATTGTTGGTTTTTTCCACAGGCGTAGTGTTGCATCTGCAATGCTGAAAACACAAGCATCTCTTTTAGAACTTCCTTATCACAAACTTGTCATTAATGTTTGCACTAAGTGGAACAGTGCATATGAGATGCTTGATAAGTACTTATCTGTGCAGGTAGTTGTAGTTAGTGTCCTGGTAAGCAAGGATCTTAAAAACAAAGAATTAAAGATAAAGACTTAAAGTTTCTCTCTGATGATTAAACTACCCTTCCTGAGGACGTTGTTACCTGCCTTAAACCACTGTAGGCAATTACCACAACAATATGCAGTGAAACAATTCGAAGTCCTACAGCCTCCATTATTTTGCCCATTCATCACCAGCTACTTCATCATGTCCTTCTCCCAAAAGAAGGTGACTCTCCAACAATAGTACACATGAAAGAGTCAATGTCATTGAATCTTAAAGAAAGATATGCTACAAAAGAAAACATTGAACAAAGTAACAGCCCTTGATCCTCGTTTCAAAACACTACCATATCTATCTGAGGAGGACCGATTGTCAGTTTTTGACACAGTGAGGCAGGACATATTTCTAACAAAAACACACGGATTACTGTGAGGTTGAGCCAGTGGACAAAGCTGACAAGATGATTCTGACCCTCACCCTTCTGAGGAGAACCCTATTCCTCCAAAGATCATGAAAATTGAGTCAAAATCTAAACCTTCATCTAGTACCCTTGGTGACATCCTTGGTAATGTTTACATAACTAAAGTGTGTCCACCTTTGATAAGATCTAAGCTACAGGCAGCAGAGGATGAGGTATTGCAGTAAAGATCTGCCCTGGTGTCCCAGTGAATGCTAATGCATTAAATTAGTGGGAAGAAACCCAAGGGCAGTTGTACTTGTTAAAAGTACTTGTGCATACCAGGAACAGGTGTGCCATCCGAACGTGTTTTTTCTACAGCAGGGGACATAGCGTCTGCCAAAAGGGCAAATCTCAAGTCAAAGCATGTAGTCATGTTATTTTAAAAAAAAAAATGTGATTCAGTGATTGTGGAGTATTTAGACTCAGTTTTATTCAATCTTTGGAATCTAATCATAAAAGTTAAGGCCTAATAAGTTTGATTTATTGTTTTGTGTTTACCTAGCATTGCTAATTGACAGAATTCCAGGTTTTTAATGAGCAAACACTTTTCTTATTTTATTTCTTATCATTTTAACTGTTATTTCAATTTTATTTACAGTAAAGTGGTCGGTAAGTAGTTGTGGTGTCATATTTTTCTATGAAAGAGTAAAGAGTTCTTCTGAAATTTATAAAACAATTACAATTTATTAGTTTTTATTCAAATTTATTAACGTTAATATATCTGCAAAATACCGCAGTATATTGCAATATTCGAAGTAAAATATCATATCATATCAAAGATTTTTGTGCTTAACGAGAGGAACAAATTTTTAAAGACAAAAACTATTAAAATACTTATTTCACCACTTTCAAGAAGGTGAACAACTAAAGCATAGGTAAGGATCTAACGAACATTGATTCACATCTAATAAGATTTAAAAATGTATGGTGATACTTTAAAGCCCAATCGCAACGGAAAATATTTTTTTACATCCCCCCTCCCTTATTTAAAAAGCTGGAATAAGGGGTCATTAACTATTTAACACTGTGATTAAATATTAATATATTTGGCATTCAACACAGATTTTACGTCTTTTATTGCCATCAGTATAAAATTACGAACTGAAATGTGTAGGCGGGAAAAAAGAGGTAACGTGCGTAATTCTTCACTTGAAACAATTACCTTGTTATTTTATTAGCTCATAACTTTGGGAAAAAACTAATAAACTTCGAAATAAACGAAAAAAAATTCAGAATATTAACAAACTTGGGAATGAACTGATGGACTTAAATAATTTCTCCCTGTCATTTTTTGTAGGCTTTTAACAGCATTTTACAAGATAGTATGTCTGGTTGCCTGGAGTACATCATCAATGAAACAGCAAGGGCGGCTATACTAGCGGCATGGAATGGAACTGAACATAAAACGGACAATGGTCGGCTGATATCGGGCCTTGTTGGTTTTTTTATTGGAGGCGCAGCATTCATCCTTAATGCTCTTGTTTTTACAACTCTTATTTTTAGTAAAACATTGAGGCAAAACACACACCTTAATCTAGTTCTTTGTTTGTCTATCAGCGATATGGTTCTCGGAACAAGCGTGTTTGTTGGTGGACTTCGCCTTTTTACTCGAAAATTAGCTGCCTCCTATTTTCCATGTGTTCTCACTAGTGTGTTTTTTATCAGTGGTATTACGCTTTCGTTTTGCCAAACATTCTCATCAGCTTTCATCGATTTCTGAAAATATCTAACACAGATCTCGATAAAAAATTGCTGCAGAACAACAGAAAATATGTAGTTTACATCCTATTCTGGATTGTTGTCCTTGGCTTTAACATCTCTATGGTTCAATTTCGCCATGTTGCAGACGAACTACTTTTCTGCAAGTTTAAATGTGTTTTTGGTGCTCTGTAGCAACCTCTAATGATAAAACGCCGCTTAATGATACAAATAGCATTAAGCGTTGCAATTGCAACGCTTAATGCCATAAATTATTGCATTAATAGCTGACATCATCAACCGCTAATGCTAAATCGCCGCTTAATGACAGAATTATATCATTAAGCGTCACAAATGCAGTGCAACACCGACGCTTAATGAAACAAGCAAATATCGACATATTCGACGCTTAATGATACACACTAGTGTATCATTAAGCGTTGCAGTTGCAACCCTTAATGATATAAAATTTAGAAATCGCTTGTTGTATCTTAGAGAAACACACATCCACCTTTTCTGAACAATGAGATATCACTTGTCAAAATATTTATTTATGCCCTTGTGCTATATAAATGGTAATTATTGAAGTTTTACTGTGTTTTCTACCTAGGCAAGGGAAATTCCTTTAGCCCCAGATGTTTAAGAGACAGATAGTCAGAGAGCTAGAAAAAAGAGATACAAACAAAGGGATAAATAAAATGATATTCAAATCCTTTTAAAAGAACCATTTTTTTACCGAAAATACAGAAGCAAACAGGCAATTAAAATCCTTTTAATTTGATACAATGATTTTTATACTTAACCTAAAATATATAGAATGTATTTAAATATTCCAAACTTTATTTTTATTTTAGATTTGATACAGCTTAACACATGTCACTGTTAACGTTTCAGATATACGTATCGAAAAATAAATGTATAATTTTCACTATAATTGTATTTTTAATCTGCTTCGTTTCTCCAAATTTCGAAATAGAGAGACATCAATATTGACAATTTATGTTTAAGTATATAAAACACAAAGAATACAAATGAATGCATTACATTGAATAATATATTATTTTGAGAAAAGGTTCATTCATCCTTTATTTGTTATCAGTTTTACTAGAATACATTACTGTGGAATGATTATTTTAGAATCAATTTTGAAAACTAGTACATGTATATAATTATCAAGTTATTAAAAAACATGTCGAATGAAGCTGATATTTTTAAAATTATAAATGACGCATGCTTCATTTTGTAGTATATTTGCCTGTCTGTCTGCCCGTCTGTCTGTAAACAATTTTACAAAATGCTACTCCCCCTGCAGTTTTGGAATGATTTCAATATAACTTGGCACACAAATAGACTACACTAAGATACTTAATTTCTGCAGCGGTTTTTGATTTCTGCCTTAGATACTAAAGATAGAAATAATATAATAAAATGCTACTTATCGAACATTTTTTGTTTGATTTCAGAATATTTCCATTTCTAATTTTTTTTTCTCTGTGATAACCCTTTGAAAGTTACTTTAGTTAATTTCTTGACAATTCTCTTGAATGTAAATTAGGCAGATCGATAGGTCAGGAGCTAAGAAGGTCTTAAACGCATGCAAATCTCGTGCGCATCTGTCTCTGTGTTTGACGCTGAGGAGGAAAAATATGCATGTAAATCTCGTGCGGCTTCCTTTCTGTCTGACGTCAGT
>NW_026931129.1:0-46510 GCF_032062105.1 Saccostrea cuccullata | reverse complement strand
ACAACCGATTACATTTGGAAATCCAAATTTCTCCAATGGCATAAAACCTTCTTTAACAGTTTGAAGTTTTCGGCAATCCGTCGGGAATTGAATAACTTGTCCCGCAAAACTAGCCAGTGCATTGGAAACATTCTTCACTGCTCTGGAAACGCTGGGTTGACTGAGTCCTAAAATGTCCCCAACCACTTGCTGGAAAGAACCAGTTGCATAATACCTCAAAGCAGCAAAAGTTTGTTCCTCAGGCGTAAGGGCATGAGATCTTTTTGTCTCATGTGACACATCCTTTCTTACAATGTCAATGACATCCATCAAACAATGTCTTGTCATTCGATAGCGGGAAAGAATTTCCGCGTCGTCATACGCATCCAATGGATTTAGCCTATCCCTAAAGATCCTGTTCTTTCGAATTTTATTTTCTTCTAAAATTGCTTGTAATAACGCCATAATAGAGAGAACAATATGACGTAGTTTGTACATGTTTAATGACGTCATAATAACCCTTTGAGGAACAATAGTTTTTGGCGCAACCGACTGATTATAATGAATCTTTGGTTATATCGAAGTATTTTCTATGTTCCACAGAGTTCGAGATAACGAAATTTGACTGTATTTTTATTCTGTTGCTTCACAATTGCTTAGCATTCAATTCTTATCAACCATCAAAATATATAATGAAAGGAATAGTCAATAGATTTATTTTCATCGTTGGACTCATGAATGTAATTGACTAGAGTTATTGTTCGAAGAAATTAAATGACATGTTGCTCACACAAATTGAGTGAATGGTATCATAATTAAACCGAAGAGAGCAATTCTTCAGAAAATATTAGATGCAATAAATTCATGTAACTGGTTGCTCTTTTACAATGTTCGGTGCATTGGTGCAATTTTTGATACATGTGCCATTTTTTCATTTGAATAAAGAAAGCAACATTTCCATTTTACGCATGTCAATTCCAAAAATTCTTTTATTATTGAAATCAAGTTTTAAAATAAAGCGTGTCAACATATAGAATGGAAGATATCATAATTTTTTTGAAAAGAGTAGATATCTTTAAACAGATTTTTTTTTTTTTTGATACATGGTATACTTCATTACACTGTCATGTATTTGAGTTTAAGGTCTTTTTGACCCTCCATACAACCCGCTCTAAACGGGATTGGTTGACGTTTAATCATTTTTATGTCGTCAATTTCCATTTGTATTCATAATGTATAGATATTATATACATGATGTAAAACTGAGTGTAGCTATCAGCAAGACAAAGGGAACATTCCCCAGCAAAACAGCACACTCTGATTCTGTCAGTTTCGTTTTTATCCCACGGAAAAAGTTAAAGTTTACATTTATTTAGACATTTCAACGTATTTCCGATACATACAAAAAACAATGAATGAAATACTTAGTCAAAACAACAAGTAAAGTGTAAGTTAAACCACTGTAAATGCCAGTCGCCAACAAGGTGCCCTTTTACCGGATACTCTAACGTATCCGTTAATTTTCTCCGGTAGCCATGGTAGCGGAAGACTTAACGCAAACGTTAACGGATGCGTTAAATAACGGGTGTTTCGAGAATACCAAATAATTTTACGGAAACATTAGCGGTGACTTTAACGGACCCGTTATCTAACGGATGCTTTGTGAATAAGGTCCCAGGAGTCGGACTCGACGTGACTCGATACGAAACCCGGGTTCCAGAAGAAAACGCTCAGGCCAAAATAAAAAATACCTTTGTTTCCCCTAACGCGACCGACCCAACTAAAACGCGCCGACTGAAAAGATTTTTTTAAATAAGATGATGCAAAATTTTTTTTATTGTCAACCAAGTTTTATAAAATACAATTTCATCAAAATCAGTTTTTATCAGAACGACCTACATTGTTCTACTGTGATTTTCAAGCATTTGATGGAAACAAAATAGCGCCCAGATGTGATTACGGAGAAGTTCTTCATAAAACAACGGCGATGTCTCAATCTTATGCCTTTTGCTAACTAGAATTCTTCACTCTTGAAACAATTTGATAATAAAATTTACAATGACTAATTAAGAGTTTCGGAGGTGTCTTGGTGTCTCCATGTGAGTGAATAAATTTTCGAAAGGGACGGTAAACAACGAACAAACGAATCTGTTTGCTGAATTTCAGGTACGTAATACATGGAAAGGCCAGCCTCATGAGCAGATGAGGGCCCACCTAGTGAACACATCATTCAATTTCACTGCATTTTATTTAATTGGAGTTTTGATCTGATAAACAATTTATCTATGTTCCTATGTTAACTTTATGCCATTATGGAATCATAGGAGTTGGTAAATATCTCTGCATATTCATCCTGATAAATATAATTCAGTTGTACTTTTTCATGCCTTCATTTAGGGGTCAAACTGAGTGACTATGACATTGTTTTATATAGCATTTTTCTCATTTGTAGATTCGGTTTGGTTCATTTAAATATTGTTTAAATACTCTTTTCAAATAGTTTTGAAATCATAATTCAACTTCCTGAGACGTCCAGTGTCATTTTCTTTAATTAGGCCCTTAAAGATTGGTTGTTTCTTTGCTTTTAATCCCTTCGAGATTTGTTGGGACATTTGAACATTTCTCCATTGCTCCAAATTTAGATGTACTACGCACTTTTTTGCCATTAAGCAGTGGGATCTTTTGGGGCCGGCATCTTCTACGACACTGGACAAAAGTTTTTATGGTCCCTTTTGAAGGACCGTTTTCAACGTTCCTCATTGGTATTTAAACCTGCGACTTAAAATTAGCCACTTGTGTCTTAACTCTAAAGCAAAATGCTTTAGAACCGCTGCAAATCTCATGGCCCTCAAAAAGTACAATGACAGTCTATAAGCACTGGAGGGTGATTGAAGGTTTTAAAAAATATACTCGGATGTCCAGTCTTTGCGTATTTGAGAATCTTGTCTTTTTTTATTCGATTTATATAAATGTACTCTGGCATGAGATATTTCACAAGTTCATCTAAACTACAGTTGTGAATTAATTAATAAGGATTTTTACTTTTAAACGGCATATGTATGATACTTAGGATTTGTTCACAAATCACTTTCTTTTTTACTTTTCTTATTTATAAATGTAATTTTCCATTAAATTTTAGAATGTATTTTCAAAGCTGCTGTCAGAAAATAAAATTGTTTACCTACCTACCGACCGAATTTGAGAATTTAGGGTCGGGTTAGGGGAAACAAAGATATTTTTAATTCCGGCCTCATTATGTGATTTGGAAAGTAAATATTAATTAAATTGTAGTATAACAATATGAGGAAGATGAATGTGGGTACACGTAAGATATGTTATAATATAACAGTTACAAACTGTAGAACACCGCCTTTGTCTTTTTACATTAAAAAGAAATCAGTAGTATAGCTCGAATTTCCTCTAATCACCAAATCTCACTTGTACATGTGGGTCTACAGCTGGCATCGGTATTAAAAATTATGAGTTAATGTAAGTATAAGTATAGGCTAGGCTTCAATTAATTTGCTTTGAATGCATGGCTTTGGATTTTAGCATGGGACACCCCCCCCCCCATAAAAAGGGGAAAAGGGGGCTGCAACTGAAGTTCAAAAAATAACCCACCCCCAAGAGAATATGGACCCTTCCTCAAAAACACAGATCCATTTGTAATTGATATGAAAAGTCACTCGAGTCGAATGATGTTTTAAATGTCGACCACCAACATTTTAGGGGTCTTATTGACTTCGGTTTTCCAACATCAGCTAACTTTTTAGGTTTATTAAATAAAGAGTCCAGTTTTGTCTTTTTTTGTAACTCATTACGGCTAAGACTTGACATCTGCTTATGCGGTGAAGAAATCTATATCATTGGAATAAATATCTGATAGTGCACATGTAGCAAAGCTCGATCTGTAGTACGCAGATTCTTCTTTCGAAGCCCCGTCCCCTTCCCCACATGGAAAACCCTTGCTACAGGCCTCTATCATATGAAGTCTTTAACTTTCACTGTTCAAAAGTTATGACAAAGATTGAAGTTTGCAGAAAAAAGCTCTTTTTAGCGAATAGGTCACAGTCAAAGAAACAAGATAAAAATTTAATAAACCTTGTTGTCATTTGAAAGAGCTTAATTAGTGGAATGTGCATACCAAACATTG
The DNA here is from genome assembly GCF_032062105.1 of Saccostrea cuccullata. NCBI lineage: Eukaryota > Metazoa > Mollusca > Bivalvia > Ostreida > Ostreidae > Saccostrea > Saccostrea cuccullata. The sequence continues at coordinate 42,378 of NW_026931129.1, read as the reverse complement.
AAGTCTCTATCTATCATAGTTCAAAAGTTATGGCAAAGGTTAAAGTTTGGCTAGTTTGCAGACAAATCAAAAAACATGCATGCAGACAGACAGGACAAAAACAATATACGGATCGATCCGCTGCATAAAAAACTTTGAGTTTTACAACTCACTTTGACCTACTTTACAAGGAATACCCTGGACAATTTAATATAAATAATGACTTTTGAATTTTGAGTGGCTGATGTTGATATTAATCAACATTTATACATGCATGTTTAATGGGCTCATAATACGTACTGTTCTTTGAAACTGTATGATATTCAGTAAACCACACAAACTCATATATATTTAAATATTATGAATACACATCGGAATCAGGATCCCACAACAGATCCTTTAAACAGTTTAAAGAGACAATTGGTGTAAAATAAATACTTTGAAACACATACGACTAAAGCATTCCAACTATTCGACTACCGGTAAGCTGTCTGAGTAAAATTGACATCTCTGTTATAGACCTATTGATCAGTGCAATATCAATTGATATTGATCATAGTTATTCAACTGCATCAACATTTTTTGTCCTTTTGTTTGATCTTGTTAGGGGTGTGCAATATTACCGGTATATCGGTATATTGCGGTATTCTCCACCACGATAATATATCGCGATATGAAAATCAGATACCGGTATTTCACGATATGTATAAAAATATATAAAAACCTCCTTCATTGTAGAAACTACTGAAATAATACTTGTAACTACCTCAGGCTTTTTCAATCTCGTTAAAACAATACTTCGTCAGCTTTCAGAGAAAGAGATAGAAAGAGTTCAAGAGAAAGAGAGAGAGAAAAGAGAGAGTTTAATTTACTGTTGCAATTTTAAATATCTTACTTTAAATATGATTTATAATTAATTATAAGACTTTAAAATAAAATTAATAGGAAAGATAATATGTTAAACATTTCTACAGGGTGTATACCAAATGTATTGTGGTTCTCAAAATCTCGCATCGAATCTACATGATTGACATCGCGATGAAATGTCAAGTTCAATATACATGTTCATATTACAAGTAAATGGTCATCCGTGTTTTAACTTGAAGAAGTGTTGCTCTAATTATTTTTTTATAACTTTCAGGCCATTTTAAACACCTTCATGCTATACCATGAGCATATTTATTAAATCACTAGATACAGGCCATTTCCTGATCGTTTGTCATATGTGAAATTAGGTCGGGTTAGACATGTTAGACTAAAACACCAAAACGCTCGAAAAATAAGTCAAAATTTCTTTCTGGCTTTAATTTTATTCTGTAAATACAATAATTTTTTCCCATATAGTATGTATTGTTTTAATCTTGAATAGCATTTCATGCTACTTAATTACCCCCCCCCCCCCCCATAAAAAAAATATAATAATAATAAAAAGACAAAAGTTTATATATTCTGTATAAACTTTTTTTTTAATTTGAAAATTCTCCATGGGGGTTCATTTTGTTATTATTTTACCTGGTATTTGATTAAAAGTAAAGTGTTATAATTATGTGTGCAATTAATGTATTATCTCTCCTCCCCCTTTAAAACTTAAAGATATATTCAAATATATAGTCTTTGAATTTGACAGCATTTCAAACATTCTGCTCGAATTTATTTATGATAATTAAAATCTACAATATATTGCAATATATTGCAATATTCAAAGTAAAATATTGCAATATATCGCAATATGGTTTTCACTCGCAATACCCAACTCTAGATCTTGACCTCAATTATTAGCTCACCCGAGTCATTGTAAACTTCTCGCATTTTCATCTAGACTTCTTCAGAACTATACTGTCAGTGTGCCAAATTTAACCAAACTTGGCACGGAGTACATGTCCTCATACATATAAATATGAATTTGTGAAAAATTAATGGCATCTTTTAAAAATCTTCTTCTCAAGATCGAATCACTTGGTCTGACAGGAAAGATGACACTCATGTTGAATCATCCTCTGGTAGTGAAGATTCAATTTTGTTTAAATCATGACCCCAGGGTATAGGAGTAGCCATGATAGGGGGTCAAATTTTAACATAGGAAAACATTAGGAAATTTCCGAAAATCTTAAAAGCAAAACCATGATTTTCGTAATAATATTTGTGAAAGCATTCTCAGGTGGCATACATTTTGGCTTACTGAGATAGAAAAATAGGGAGATTCAGACCTCAAAAGAGATAGCAGTGTGCAGTGTGTTTTACACATGGATTTACAAAGATATAATAGTTTTTAATTCACGCTAGTCACCTCACCATTTCTATCCCATGTGATTTTTATGTGCCCGAATCAATAGATCTGAGACGTATATTGTTTTTGTCCTGTCTGTATGTTTGTTTGTTTGTCTGCAAACTTTAACCTTTGCCATAACTTTAGAAAGTAAAACTTAAGGTTGATACTTCATATTTGGTATGCATACTAATTAGGTTCAAATGACACCAACATTAATGACATTGTGACCTTGACTCACGGTGACCTATAGGCTAAAAATAGTTTTTACGTCTGCAAACTTTAACCTTGGCCATAACTTTTGAACCATGAAAGATAGAGACTTCATATTTGGTATGTATACTCCACTGAAACGTTCTTTCAAATGACACCAAGTCAATGTCCTGGTGACCTTGACTGTGACCTGTATGCTAAAAATAGCTTTTTCATGTCTTTGTCATAACTATTGAACCATAAGAGATAGAGACTTCATATTTGGTGTGCATACCACTAATCAAATTCTTTCAAATGACACCAAGGTCAATGACCTTGTGACCGTGACTGTTACCTGTATGCTAAAAATATTTTTTTTATTTTGCTGCCAGGCACATATTGTCTCTCAAACACAACCTGATTTTTAGTCTGGCTCACCAAAATGACCACCTGGGATGAGTTGAGAATATTCAATAATGATGTTTAATATTTTAAAATAGACTTCTTAAGACCATGAAAACATTGTTTCCTGTAACCAACCCAATGGACCCATTCAAATTGCAGCCGCATAATTTTTTTTCTTTCTGCCAAATCTGTGTTCAATCAAGCAGCTGATGAAATTTTTAACAAAATTTTAAATGAAGTTTTATTAAATCACCTATGAGTCACAATGTGACCTATTGTTATCTGTTTTTGTCTGTCGTCATCTGTCATGTGTTTTATAAAATAATAATTAACATCTAAACATTTTCAGCTTCTTCTCTGCAACTGTAGATCTCTTTTCAAAGTAATTTACTATAAGGCTAAGCCCAGTCTTAACCAAACTTGCATGGACAATGTATGTACCATCTTAGGATGCACTGTTACAACGCACTTTGAAAAATTACGCACTTTGAAAAAAATGTTGAAAGTGCGTTACAATTTGGGACCAAGCTAACGCACTTTGAAAAAACTAAATTTCTTTTTAAAGTGCATTAATATCGACCATATTAACACACTTTGAAAAAAAATGTTAAGATTGATCAATATTCCTTCAAATAATCGGTATGATAAAAAAACAGATTCTGGTTTGATAATTTTTTCATGATAAAGTCACAGTAGGACCTGAAATATTGACGTTTTAGATATTTAAGGTTTTGATAAAATAAAAGGGAAAATTAAAGGGTCTTGAAAAAAAGAGTGACGATTGTTTAAGTTCATTAATTCGTTTCTTCTTTTTTTTTAATTCTAGTCTTTGATAAGTAGATGTAAAGGTGTATAGGGGGCACTAACAGAGGACAGCTTCAGGCAACTTAGCATTTATCATAATAAAAAGGGGCCAATTTGATTGTTCAAAACTATGAAAATTCTTTCTCTCTCATACGTTTTACTGTACTTAAAAATTTCTTGTTTTCATCTGTTTTAATTAACTCATTTATTATTGAAAGTTTTTAACGTCATACCAGTTAGGTAAATACATAATTATATGAATGTTTTGAGTATAGCATAGACATCGAGACTGGGCGAAGGGCCAGGGGAGGGGGGGGGGCTTAGCCCCCCACCTATTTTGGAAAGATATATACATCGTATAAGCATTGAAAATGCAGCGTACCCTTTTTAGGTTTATTGCTCCCCTCCCCCGTTTGTTACCGACACCTATGTATTGGAAAGATAAAGATTTGGACTGAGGGATCTTATACCCGTCTTTTCCTCTTTTCGACAGGAGTAAATCAATTCATTTTTGAGGTTAGGGTTAGGCTTAGTTTTTTGAAAGATAAATAAGTAAAATAACAAATAAAATCTTTCCATGACTAATATAAAATATGATTTTTTTTTTCAAAGTGCGTTAAGTGTCTCCATGGTAAAATATATTGATGTAGAATCTTAACGCACTTTGAAAAATTTTTTCAAAGTGCGTTGAGTTGGTCCCAAATTTAACGCACTTTGAAAAATTTTTTCAAAGTGCGTTGATATTGTCCCAATTTTAACGCACTTCGAACATTTTTTTCAAAGTGCGTAATTTTTTCAAAGTGCGTTGCCACAATGCACTCTACCAGGCTTGCCTCGGATGCTGAATCTGACCTACATTTGCCGGATCATGATGAGCAAACAGGTTAATGTTTTTGGTCCAGGTTTCATTTCCAAGTAACTATGACCCAACAGTGACCAAACTTGCATGGATGATAAATCTAAGGATGTATACTTCAAGTACTAATGGTCTCAGTAAAACATTCACATCTGAATGTGGTGTTAAACAAGGCGATATTTTAAGCCCATCTCTTTTTAACATTTTTATTAATGGTATTGTTGATGAACTTACAACAGGCAATTGTGATCCTGTTAAAATTGGTGAAATCTCTGTAAATTGCTTATTATACGCTGATGATGTTGTTTTATTATCTGAAAGTAAAACTGGGTTACAAAATTGTTTGAACATCCTCGAATCATATTGTTCCAACTGGAAACTACAGCTTAATGTCGAGAAGTCTAAAGTTCTTATTTTTAACTCAAATGGTAAATTCTGCATTAATGAGTTTACATATAATGGAAATGTCCTTCAAACAGTTTCAAAATTTTGTTATCTTGGATTAACTTTGAAATGCAATGGAAATATGAACTTAGCTATGTCAGTACTTATGGAAAAGGCCAGAAAAGCATATTTTAAGATTAAGAAAACCATTGGTTTGGATAATCCATGTAAACTTTTGGAAAAACTTTTTGACTCAATTATAACACCAGTTCTTCTTTATTGTTCTGAGATCTGGGGTATTTATAATAACGTTGGTGAAAATTCTACAATTGAAAAATTTCACATGAAGTTTATTAAGGAAATTTTAGGAGTACATTGTAAAACTACTAATGCTCCTTGCAGAGCAGATTTAGGTAGACAACCCCTGTGGACAAGAATACAATTTTCAAGTATAAAATTTTGGAACCATCTTATAACTTCCAAGAATACTTAAGCATTTAAAATCTATAAAACAACAGTCAAAACAAACTCATGGACTAAAAATATTTTTTCAATTTTCAACAAGTTGGGATTTTCATTCATTACTAAAAAAGAAAATTCAATAAAACCACTTTTGAGAAGCATAAAACAAAGAATATCAGATCAATGCATACAAGAGGAATATGCAAAGATTCATAATTCATCGAAACTAAAATTTTATCAAGTTGCTTTTAATAATTTCAAACGATGCGGATACACTGATATATTAAAAAAGAAAACAGACAGATCAATTATTAGCAGATTGAGACTTAGTGCTCATAACCTTGCAATAGAAAAAGGAAGACATTTTTTTATACCTACAGATAAAAGAATTTGTAATATATGTAACACAGGGGAAGTTGAAGATGAATTTCATTTTCTTTTCATCTGCCATAAATACAATAATCATAGGTTAACTTTTGAAAGGAATTTGATGAATTTCTTCCATGATAAAATATTAAATATGTCTAATACTCAAAAAGTTAAACTTTGCTTTAATAGCCATTGTCCAGAAGTACTGAAAATAACAAACTCATTTATTAAAAAATGTATTACATCTAGAAATGACTGCTTAACATAATTATTTTACAAATGATGTACAATTTAGCTATGATTATATATAGCCTTACATTCTATACCAGATTATTGTTTAAATATAATGAACAATTGATGATGTGCCTTTGCCAATTATTGTAATTGTGTTTGTGCCAATAAAATATTTGTATTTGTATTTGTACCTGGCAGGATACATGTTATTGCTTTTCACAGATGCATAGGTGTCATATGAACATTATCAGCTTCTTCTCTGCAAACGTTCAACCAGTTTCAGCAATTTTGGCACTAAGCATCTATGGGTGAAGAGAAACAAAAATTGTGAATGCAGCTGCCCCCCTGGGACCTGAGGGATGGGGTGGGTTCAAAACCACTAAAATTAATGCAATCTTTAAAATCTTCTTCTTTCCTCCAGAAATCAAACAAACTGATGGCATGACTGTAATAAGCATTGAGTCCTCTAATAAAATTGTGAAATTCATGGCCCTAGGGATAGGGATTCTAGTGCTATGGTGGGGCTATATAGATTATAAAGTGACAATGCATTAATTATTTGAAAATCTTCTTCTCTGATGCTGGGTACTAAACAATTTAACTACATAGTTAAATAGTTATGATGAGAAAGGGTGCCTCTTATAAATTGTGAATTTCTGATGATGGCCCCAGGTTCAAGGGTTCTGATGTTACATGTGTAGGGTGGGGCTTTATCGATTAAATAGTGAAAATGCATTGATTTTTGAAAATCTTCTTCTCTGCTGCTTAGGTATTAAACAAACTCAACTTCATACATTGTTATGATTAGGAAGGGTGCCTCTTTTAAAATTGTGGATTTCATTGCTCCAGGGTCAGGGGTTCTGGTGTTATGTTGGGGCTCTATTGATTATGTATACAGTAAAACTTGTTTAGTACGAACACGGATATAGCGAATTCACGGATAAAGCGAAGTTATCTTGGATCCCCAGCTATATTAAATTTAACGAATTCCTTGTATGGATATAACGAATTACGGATATATATCGAAGCAATTTCATAGGTCCCTGTGACTTCGTTATAACCAAGTTTTACTGTACATGTGTAGTGAAAAACGTCTTTACTAGTACTACTGGAATTCAAGCAGTCAAACTATATTGGCATGATTGTAATAAGCTTTGAGCCGTCAGCGCTCTACATGAATTGTGAAATTCATTGCCCCAGAGGCAGGGAGTCTAATGCTAGGGTTGGGCTCCATTGATTGTATAGTGAAAGTGCATTAATTATTTGAAAACCTTCTCTTCTATTGAGTATACATGTATTAATTAAACTAACTATACATAGTTATGATAAGGAAGGGTGCCACTTCTAAAATTGATAATTTCATGGCCCGGCCCTAAGGCTTGGTCATGGATGATTATAAAGTTAAATGCATAAATTCATTGAAAACTTTATTTTCTGCTGCTGGGATTAAACAAACAAACAGACTGTCACTAAATACATACTGTAAAAGCACAAATATTCGTGGGGGATTAAATTTTGTTTATTTCGTTGTTATCCCTACTAACAACTGTAAATCCCGCAGGGTAACTTTCTTTTTTCCTAACATGTCCTTTATCATACCTGTCAACATGACAACTTTTGGCTGAGGTATTCTTATTACCATTTCAATAGTGTCAATTTCTAATCCTAAATATGTGTTATTTGTAGTAGGGCCTGCAGTTTTATCCTCAGCCAATGGGACACCAATATCTCATAATCTGTTGTAACACTTTTGAAATTTTCCATAAGGCGACTACATTCTGAGGTTCCCCCTTTCCCAGCAAAAATAAAGTCATCTAAGTAGTGATCTAAAGTTTCTAAACCAGTTTGAAATTCTGTTAACCAATGAAGGAATGTGGCAAATGTCTCCCATATTTTACAACTTATATAGCACAGCCCATTGGTAAACATTTGTCTATATAATAAAGCCCATCTACCGAAAACCCTAGCAAATCAAAATGTTGGGGCCTTGTACTACTGACCCCTGGGACTCGAAAGGGAGGTTGAAATCTGGGTACTCCCGGGGAGAGGGACTTCGCACTATTCTGGTTATAACTGGGAAACCCTTCCCCTTTGAATGAATGATATTGACCTGAGCTTGTTTGTTTCAAGGGACAAGAAGAGATGGGGTGATCATTGTTGCATTTAATACACATGTGTAGATACCCACAACCCTGTTTGTGACAGAAGCCTCTGTAGTTAAAGTTGAAACATTTGTTGTGCGTTATTTGCCCAGGTGAAGATTGGGTTGAGACAGCCTGTGGCGATGGGGCATGCATAAACATAAGCCATAGTTCATTATCTATCCCCGCCCAGGAAATTGATGGATCAACACTTCGTCTTAATCTGAATTGTTCATCATATTTCTTCCACCCCATCCCTCTTGTAGCCCCTAACCTTATATCGTGCATTGTATTTAAAGAGACCCTGCACTTCATCTTGATGGGCTGAAGCATAGATGCTACTGTAAATCAAAAACGCGTCAGTCCATTTTTCTATTGTGTTTATATTGATTTTAGCTTTTGAACTTTCTTTAGTAACAAGTTCTCCATTTTCATTGAAGTAAATTCTTTTCTCAGCTGTTTCAGTCATGGATGTATTATCCAATAGTAAACTTATATCAACATACTTAGAATTGACAATTTTTTCTTTGATTTTCTGAGAAACATTTGACGACAACAAAGTATTGACCAAATCAATCATGCATGGTGCTTCATAATCAAGCACCCCATTGTCACCAAGACTACCTGATGTTTCTGTTGTACTAGTTGTCCATCCTCTGGACAAAGTTTTTCTTAAAAAGTAATGGTATATTTTGTGGTTTATTCATCATATTTAAGTGAATCATAATGTTTTTGATAATATATATTCTAAAGATTTTATTCCTTGAATGTGCAGCTGTGCGCACTTTCTTATATTAGAGAAGACATAAGAATTAATTCATAATAAAAGTTTTCAAAAATTGGATTTGGATGAAAATTATCCTAATTCGATTCCTTAATCAATTCTGTCGTCTTTTTAAAAATTTCAAAGCATTTGGTTAATTTTTGGCAGTTTCCCGAGCATTTGAAATGGGAAAGTAATAAACACAATACACGAAAAATGGCGACTTTTTATGAGTGGCAGCAACCCTCTGTGTTGGAATTTGTTTTCTTTTTAAGAGACTTCTCATGAAAAATAAAAGCAATTTATCCCAGATCTTTAGTATCTAAATGAAATGAAAGTTTTCTTTGCCTGTTTCCTGTTCAGCATATAGTACAAAACATATGGATATAATAGCAAAGGACGCTGTCACTGTCGACCGTCGATGTTAATTCTCTTTTAAATGATGAATCCCTATACCATAAATATTCAGAAGATCACATGATGTGTCTTTTCTCTGGTTATAAATAAATGCAATAAAAGTTCTATTTTTGATAATCTAATAGATGTTAATATTTGACATGTACATTACTGACAACAAAATATATATTTCTGAGTATGCTATGAATTTTCCCCTTTGACCTAATTTTCAAAAGTTGACATATGATAGGGGTGCATATTTGACACACAATCTGCCATAAATTATGGCATCCTATTCACTAAAACACAGAAAGCAGAGGACCACAATTCTTTGAATGTGGTTTTATAATCTTGATATGGAAACATCCTCATATAATGTAGATTCAAGTTTTTTATGCCATGCATGATTAGGAATACATGTATACATAGTTTTTATCATGTCCGTCCTCCAACCTTCCATCTGTCTTTCCATCGGGCTCAAAGAAACTATTCTAGAAATTTTCATCAAACTTCATATGCTGAAAAATATTGAGGAGAACTCTGCAACTGCGTCAACATTTCTTGGCCTTGACCATGTTGACCTTCTTTTGACCTTAACCTCACTTTTAGCTCGGTTTAAAAGATTCTATTCAAGATGGACTGATCAAACTTCATATGTTGATGCATACTGATGTAAACTATCCAACTGCAGCAACATTTTTTTTTACCTTGACTTTTCCTTTGACCTTCAATTAACTGTCTATTAACATGTTTAAATTACATTGTTTAGTTTGATTTAAAGAAACCATTCAAGTTGTATATTGAAACTTCACATGATGAAATACTGATGTAAGCTTTACAATGTTTCACTCTTTTTGTCCTTGACCTTTCCTGTGACCTTGACCTCACTTTTCTAAAATTTTAAATGTCTAGATCAATTTTGAATAAATAATTCAAGATATATTTATCAAACTTCATATGCTGATACATACTGCTGAGAGCTATTTTAATATAAAATGCATCAACTTGTTTTGACCTTGACATTTCCTTTGACCTTGACCTCACTTTTTTAAAATTAGTGTTTATCTATGTTTTAAATAAATCATTAATTATATTTTTATCAAAATTCATTTGTTAAAAGTAAATTCATTGTGATGTCAGTTTTTCAACCGCAACAGCATTTTGACCCCAACCTTTCATTTCATCTCTCTTTTCTTAAAAAATGTGTTAAGCTAAGTTTCATTAAATCATTCGAGATATATTTATCAAATCTAATATGCTGAAAGGTATTAGTGGGAGTTATTCAACTGCATCAAAAACTTCCTCAGGTAGTGTAGATTCAAATTTATTCAAATCATGACCCTCTGGGTTTAAGGACGGTGCCACAATGGTTGACCAAAGTTTTACATAGAAGTAAATTTTAGGAAAATTCTTTAAAAATCTTCTTCTCAAGAATAGCAAAGCCAAAATTGATCATATTTATATGGAAGCATCCTCAGGTAGCGTAGATTCAAGTTTTTTCAAATAATGACCCCCCGGGATAGGGTGGGGTCAGTGTCACAATGGCCGACCAAAGTTTTACATGGAAATATTATAGGAAAATTCTTTAAAAAACTTCTTCTCAAGAATAGCAAAGCCAAAATTGATCATATTTATATGGAAGCATCCTCAAGTGCATTTCTTGTGTAGATTCAAGATTTTTCAAATTATGACCCCCCGGGGTAGGGCGGGACCACAATAGCCTGCCAAAGTTTTGTAAACATGGAAATATATAGGAAAATTCTTTAAAAATCTTCTCCTCAAGAACAACTAAGCCATAATTGATCATACTTATAACTGGAATTCCATTTTTTTCAGGGGCAAAACTTTAAAGAATATTGGAAACGGACCCCCCTCCCCCCCCCCCCCCATTTAACGTCATTGTTAAGGCCTCATTTGTTTGGACAATCCGTGTAAAATTTACGATAAAATTTTCTAAAGCTTTCAGATATAAGTGAAAATTTCATATTTAATGGAACAATGGTGTCCTGACACATACCTGAATTAACGGGATTTTTAAATGTTAAATGATCGTATCAAGAGTTTTTCTCATTAGCACATGCATGGGTCGCAAAAACGTTCTTTTCGAGGTTGCGCCACCTGGACATACAATTGCTTATAAATACATTACTAATTTATTATGAAATAAAATTTATTATTTATGGTTTATACTTAAGATAGAAAAGATTATGCTATCTTGTTATTTTAAAATTCGTTGATTTGCCTAAAACGGTTTTAATTTTATGACATTAGTCCACGAACTTTTTTGATAACCCCTCGTATTAATAGCATTATAATTGTATTTAATAAATACTAGTAAGAGATTTACTTGTATACAATGTAAGTAGAGAGAAACTGGATGATTTTGAATACATTATAAAGCTAAATGTTTAAGGCCTCTTGTTTTATTTTAATCCAGATCTACAAGTCTGCCAGTGTGCCAGTGAGGGAGTCCCTGGTGACCACAATCAAAGCCATTCTGCTCCCCCAGGACGACAGGACCTGCCCCTTCCAACAGACTTTGCCTGTGACAGGGGATGGTAACAGTCTCAGTAATCAGGTGTGCCGTGTCGTGGTCGAGCTTCAGACCCAAGCCTGTACTCACGGTGCTCGCTCACACAGGGCCCTGTAACATACTGTATTTGATTTTACGTACTCACTATATGTATACAATTTTTGTATATATATATAGTGATTACGTAAAACAAAAACAGCGTGTTACTGGCCCCTGTGCTCGCTCAGTATCTACAGGACATTGAGTTCGCTAAGGAGATCATTCAGCATTGTGGAGCCACTACTGATATTCTGAAGTCCCTTGCAAAGGATTATAATAATTCAGGTTTGTCAAATCTTGTTATTCATTTTTTTCCCACTAAATCTTTATGATTAGCTGAGACATTTTACATGTACTAAAAAATGTATTTTTATATTACAGGAGGTAGACTAGCTGTTGTGGAAGTCCACTGCAACAGACTTAGGCTACTACACAAGGATTGTGCTAAACCTCCATCTCCACCCAGCAAGCTTGACAGTCGGGCTGTGAGTAAGTTGAAATGATTAAAAATGAAAAATTTCTGGATTAAGCAAAATTAAAGTAAAGCTTTATTTACAAAGAGCTAAATCTTAAACTCAAACACATACAGCATCATTAAATAAGTGAGACCTGTACAATGTTTATGAATCTAAAAAATGAGTCTTTATTAATTATAGAATAACACTTTGTCAAATTGAAAATTGTAAACTGTGTTTTGTACAGAATCAGGAGATGTTGCTGGATGCCAATCGATCCTTCCCCCGGTCCAGGCCTTTTTATTCTCTCAGAACATGACTGGAGTGACCTTCCTTGGTGACCTCAGCACAGGAAGTGGACTACCCAGGAGCACCATGATCTACGCCATCCAAGCAGTTCCACAACAGGTAGAGCAATACCAGGAAAAACCGTAAAGGCTAATTTCTCTTGCATAAATGCCTTGAAAATAAAGATTTTAATCTTTATTCTTTTAATATTTAGCATAAGTTAGAATTCACCTATATTCCTTTAAAGGACAAGATAGGGTAAGACCAGTATTTGGCCCCCAATTTTGGGTGTCTTTCAGAATGATCCAACAGTTTATCCATGAAAACCTGTTTTCACCCCTGCCACAAAATGAGTACTGGTTTTAAGATTAAGAATATACAGAGGTCGCAGTGAGGTCAGGAAATAGGTAAATTTTGAAATTTCTCATTTTCATGCAAATTTTCACTAATTTTACAGCACATTTTCTTTTGGAAAACATAGAGCACACGCTTGCCTATCTACCAAATTTATATATTTTATACACTGATATCAGATGCAGTATATGTGTAAAAATCTCAGATAGGCAAGCTTGTGCTCTATGTTTTCCAAAGAGAAATGTACCCAAAATATGATGAAAATCCACCGGAATTGAGGAAATTCGGGAAAATGTCCTATTTCTGAACCCTCTAGTGGCTTCCATGTAGCCTTTGAATCAAAATTAGTGCTTGTCTTAAAGTAAGCTTCATTTTAACTTCTTAACTACAAACGATCATAGTTTTATCAGTGTTCTGATTTTTATATCAAAAATTTGGCTGTTACCCTATCTTGTCCTTTCTATGCGTTCATGAAACCCATTAATTCAGAACGAAAAATATTGAGAGAGAAACAGTTGCCCCATTTCTTTACTTTTAATACAGAATCCAGCATTTTACTGGGATCTGGAGATCTGTTCGTTTGGAGACGGTCAGGAGGAGAACGATGTGGTCATCTCGTTTGGCTTTGCTCTGTCGGCCGACAAGAGAGATGGAGCCTGGACTAACCCTGTAGGAACATGCCTCTTCCTAAAGTAAGTCCTTCAGTATAATTTGAGTTTTTCTATAGTTTTACATCTGCATAACATGTAGCCTTTAATAATTCAGTTTTGTTCCCAGGATGAAAAAAAATGTGATCAGAAATAAATCATTCTGTAGCAATGGTAAGGCTGTCCACTACAATGGGGCCAGTCTACTGCAGTGGAGGAGTGTTAGACTAGACATCACCCTGAATGCTGGGGACATAGCGGGTATAGTTTGGGAGAGGACAGGAGAGTCCCCCGTACAGGGACAGACCCCCAGGGGGAGGTTCTACTGCAGTGGAGGAGTGTTAGACTAGACATCACCCTGAATGCTAGGGACATAACAGGTATAGGGTGGGAGAGGACAGGAGAGTACCCCATACAGGGACAGACCCCCACGGGGAGGTTCTACTTCACATATAACGGGCACGGTCCATTCAAGTTCCAAAATTGTGGTTTCAAGAACTGGTATATTTTTTATTTTGATCTATATAGATCAATTTAAAGGGGGAGAAAATAAGCACCTCCTTCAAATTTACCTGGTCTTAGAACCTCTGTCAATCATTTGAAATTAAGCCTGGGATTGGATACTTTGATTTGATTGACATTTAGCTTGCTGCTTTTGTGTATATCTTGTGTACCTTGTCTGGAGATCGTACCGACCATCGAATGAACTTTCAGGCTTTTGATGCCTACCGCACTGTATGCCAAGCTGATAAAGAAGCAATCAAATCGTTTTTTTTTTTCTTTTTTTAATTCATAAGAATATGCCATAAATATCAACTTATTAAATAAATGACAAGAAAATCATGGCTATATAATATATAAATTTAATTTTAAAAGAGAGTATTTCATATCACGATTACAATTGATAATTTTAATTTGTTTTCAGGCCTGGAAAGATTACATAATGAAAATAAACAGGTCCAGAGCAGGGTAAGCAAGCTCTCAACTTCATTTCTGACAGTAAAATTGGTTCATAAACTAGCTGTTCATGTTAATTTCTCTATTCTAAATTCAGAGAAGCTTTCAATATTGCAGTTCCTGATTGTGAGACTCACTTAAGTCTGTGAAGACTCAACAGGAGTCTGGGAATTTCCATGGTAGATAATCTCTATTGTGGGCCCAGGTAAAGCCATAACCAGGAGACATGCTGAATTACTGAAACAGAAAGATCCGAAACAACCGGGAGTGGATCTAAGTACTTTCAGGTTTGTGTACTGTAAATATACTACTGACTGTACACAGTGTTTTCCTGTTGTTACATGTAGATAATATCATTAGTGCAAAATTCAGTTGGTCTCATTAAAATTTAGAGGTTACAATTTAATTTGAAACGTTTGCAAAAAATTTAACTAATAGAAAATTAAATTTTACCCCGATACGCAGAGAAATTTTGCTTCCAAAAAATGAAAATGTTGATATTTATTGATGTAAGTGATTTTTTTTTAGGGGGGGGGGGGGGGAGTTCTTGTCATTTTTTTAAAAAAGACAAATCCTAAATGCCTACATTTTAATTGACCAAAAAAATAATGTAAGGATTCTTAGGTATCTTAATGGTAATTTAATATTATTTAATGATATTGTATGGATATTTCAGAACTCTGAGTGGAAGGGTATGTTTGGCTCCAATGAATCAGATTCCTCCTCCAATGGTTTGTCTCCAAAAGCCCGGATGTCGACCCTATACAGAAAACTGACGAGAGTCTGGAGAGGAAGCTAAACACTTCACAGACCCTGAGTCAGGCATCATCTTCATCATCGGGAAGCTTTGTAATGATGTCACAGAGTCAGGGGTCATCTGAGGGGTCAGTCACAGAGTCAGGGGTCATGTTAGGGGTCAGTGAGGTCTCTGACAGAGAAAGGCACCGACTAAAACCCCACCAGTAAGAACCGCCATGTATAAGTAACTCAGATGCTTTAAAATTTTAATTAACTGTGCTGATAAACATGTGATATACCGTATATACTCGCCTATAAGTCAGATTTTGGGAAGTTAATCTCTGGTCTAAAACTCTTTGTCTGACTAATAGGCAAGCTATTAAAAGTATATGATTTTATATGAGGTCATTCCATATCTGATACTGAAAACGTATCACATTTGGCTGTGTATTCTTTTTAGCGCTTTTGGTGGAAAGGAACTTCCACTAATTCAAATACAATTAGCTAAATGTCTTGACATATATACATAAATAAGAACATTGAGAAATGCGCTAAATCAAATCTACGCTAACTCATTAAAAAATCAATTTCCACTAAATATCGTACACGCTAAATATAATACATTTACAGTACATCAGCTAATTGAATATACACAACCGACTTATAGGCTAGTATATACGGTACATGTAGATTTATTGTATTGTATGTGCTAGTGCTAAAATACTACTGCTATTTGAAGCATTTAATCCTAAAAAAATACAATGTTTTGAATTACAGAAAAATATCCCTGCAAGATAGTCCTGAGGAACATTGTCCACAAGAAGCGAGACTTGTACACGACCGAGTCTAAAGATTTACTGGAGATAGCCTGGGAGAGGAGGCCCCCACCCAGTAACTGGAAACCCAAGGGGCTGCTGGTGGCCCACCTCTCTTAACACAGGGCGGCAGTCAACAGGTAGGGAGGGGGGCAGGGCACAGAGAGTACTGATTAATGACCTGTATAAAAAGAAAAGTGTATCATCAAGGGGAATAACTCTTCTAAGCACTAACATCTATCTTCTCTATGTAATACTATTTAGCAATGATTTTATTGAAATTTAACTGACTTAGCCAAATAATTTGTAATTATTCGTAATACGATTTTGTAATATCGATATATTGGCAATATGCAAAGATTAAGGAATTGTGTCAAATGATTAAATATAAGAATGGACTCATGAAAGTTTGTTATTAAGCGAAACAGTAAGTCGGAAGTTGTTTTGTGGGAACATTTCAGAGCATATCTTAAATAAAATCAACAAGATTTTTTTTCCATGCTGGTTACTTATTATAGTTATGTAAATTCTGCATGTAAATTAAGTAAATATAGTAAGAAAATGCCATTTTTATTACATTGAAAATATTGCAATACATAACGCAATACAGTTAAAAATATCACAATATATCGCAATACGAAATCTCGGGCCAATACCCAGCCCTAGTAATTATATACTAGTACATGTACATAATTAAAGAATGTGTTATTTACTAGCAGGATTCAAGTTTCTCAAGACCAAGCATTCTTTGCCACGGACTCCAATGATGGTACAGTCAAATTATGGGAGTCTGAAAAACTGGAGGGACACAGTGTTGCTAACCGCTCTAAACAGACCCTCAAGAATAGTTGAATCCACACTTTTCAAAAGTTATGTCCCTTGACCGCCATCTTAGGGGATGAACCCAAAGAATCCTCACAGTAGCCTTCGAAGTTTTCAGGTTTGTAACTTTGTCATTTGACTGGGAAGAATCGTTGCATAGTGTACACTGATTGCCCCATGTTGGGGCTACATGTACCCACACATCCAAAGAAAACAATTTAACTCTTTACAACTTACTGAACTATTATGCAACATACACTTAATGTTCACGTCATAGAAATAGAAATTTACCATTTCCCCGTAAGCACCTTTTAGTGTGGAATATGTTTCTATAAAGTTTAGCATACATAATATTGTGACGTTATATATTTTATTCGAAAATAACTTAATTTTCTTATTTTTTAAAGATTTTTGCAAGTATGAAATAGAAGGATATTGGGAAAAAATTAAATATAAAATGAACTTTTTAAAGTGTGAGAAAATGCGTGATTTAAAAAAAACAGGATGTGCATGATTTTGCGTTAGAGATAGGAAATGGTATATGCGTTAAAAAGTGTGACTGCGGGGAAGGGTGTTAAAACACAGTGGATTCATCATAGCCCACCCAAATGTTTGGTAGCATAAAAAGGAGAAATGTTGTTTCTTTCCCTCTTGACCTTTTGGTTGACCCTGCAAAGGGAAGCAACTTTTGTAAAGTGTGGATTGGTCTATTCTTCTATACCTGGTAAAATAACAAATTACTTTGATTTACACTGTATTATGTCATTGATTTTTTTTTATGAACCCAATTTTCTTTAAATTGTCAATGCCTACATGGATGATGTGTCGAATGGAATGTATCCTGTTGTTCATATTCAAAAAAAGTGAGGTGCTTTTTTATAACACCCCTCCCCTCTCTCCAATGTTTTATTTTCATTTATCTGAGATTCAAATAACAGCAGATTTTGCATAACTTGATATCTGTATGTATGCTGACTGGGGTATATTTTTTTAGAACACAAGAATCGGAGCAAACTTTGGAACGAGGCCTTTTGCTTTTGGCGAGGGACAGCAACACAAGGAGGCGGCTAATGGAGCGAATGACCTGACCAGAGAGATCAGGGAGAGTTTCTGTCACCTGCCATTCCACCCCCACACTGACGGTGAGAACGAGGGAAGCCCCAGCCCTGATACCACCATGGTGGAAGAAATCAAAGCCCAGAAAGGACCCCCATGTAAAACTGCCACCATACCAAAACCACAGATGATAATTTCTTGAATTAAATGTTTAAAAAGCAATTTTAGAATTTAGAATAAAATTACTCAAGAATTGTTGATTTTAACATTAACGTTTAACATGTATATCATCACCGATTATGACGTTATATGTCTTTTTAGTCATGTGACATGTGCCCTGTCTCTCCAAGTTTTACTGTATTTCAAAATGCCTGATTCATTCCATTTCAGTCTAATGAGTACAAGTTGAGGTTTACCTGAGAAGTGAGGGTGTCCTGGTCAGGTTCTGGTACCCAATAGAGATGTTAAAGAGGCCCCCACAGGGACTGAGAAAGTCAAGCATCACTGGGGGACAGACAGATGAGGTTAAGTTATAGGGAAAAGATTACCAATTAATTATAGAAAGTATAGAAAAGCCAGGGGAAGTTTTAGGAGTGGGGTTGATTTTTGAAATAGCATGTTATTTACTGCCGAGCTCTGTATGTTGCGGAATAGGGCAATTTTGACCTATAAACTCCATGGGACCCTGTATTTTTAGCTCACCTGAGCTGAAGGCTCAAGTGAGCTTTTCTGATCACATTTTTGTCTGGCGTCTGTGTGTTTGTCAGTCTAGCTGTCTGTCTGCAAACTTTTCACATTTTTGACTTCTTCTCAAGAACCACTTGGCCAATTTTAACCAAACTTGCCACAAAGCATCTATGGATGAAGGGGAATCAAGTATATTCAAATAAAGGGCCACACCCTCATTCAAGGGGGGATCATTGAGAATGAGTGAAAATTTGGTGGTATGTCTTAAAAATCTTCTTCACTGTGCCAGAAAAGATGAAACTTATGGGTAAACATCCTCAGGTAGAGTAGGCTGACCAAAGTTGTAGATTCAAGTGTGTTCAAATCATGACCCCTGGGGGTAGAGCGGGGCCACAATGGCCGACTAAAGTTTTGTGTAGAAATATATAGGAAAATTCTTTAAAAATCTTAATTCTTCTCAAGATACCCTTCTCATTGCCACTTTTCAATAGTATATTGTAAACCAATTTCTTCTTTTTCTTAGCCACAATGTTCGGGTGAGCAATGTGGCCTATGGGCCTCTTGTTTTCAGTGATACCAAGGATTTGTCTGAAAATACAATAGGTGAGTACTAAGAGGGCCTAAGATTGTATTGAGTTCTATGGGAAATTAATTGGTACTCTTTTCCCTATAGAGACCCCCATTTTAAAAATTATGTCATGTGACTTTAAAGACAGAAATTGTTACTTTAGCTATTCTAGACAGAAATTGTTGCTTTGGCTATTCTACTCATTGAGTTTTAGTAAGCTAAGAATAATGCCAGATATATTTGAAACCCTGAGGGATAAATTAGCCTCAAAAAGTGAAAAAGTGGGGGTTGAAGACCTTGGACAGGGGGGAGGGCAAGAAATAGGTATGTGAAGATGAGGGTAAATTGGCAGTACAGTCAAGAGGGTGCATCAGGTAGCTCTTATGGTAGAGAAGAGACAGACTAGGTCGCAGTTTGCAGTTGCAGGCCTGGAGGTCAGTCATCTCTGCCATAAGAAGTTATGCATCGATCCCATGCACCTTACTATGGAGCCGCATGCCACTAACCAGGAGAGGATCATTTTCTGTGGAAGACAGTATTGTAAAACCTTGACCTAAATAAGAACTCTTGCTAACCCAGTTATTTTTTACTTTCCCTTTGCACACCAGAGAGTGTTTTCTGCATAGTGCATTAAATCTCCCATGCAACATTTCAGTATTGCATGTTTGGCATATGAGAGCTTGTTTTTTAATTTATCTGCATCTCGAGCATATACTACATGAGCTTAATTAATCTCAGCTGTACATACGAGGGCTGTTCAATAAATAATGACCTAAACTATATAACATACATTACAGATACCATTTGACATTAAACTTGACTTTCTCTCATTATTGAATCTTTCATGAATTTATTATAACAGTTTATGTGACCACTTTTCATCACATAGTTTCATCGTGAGAAGCTCGGAAACAAGGGCTTTTCGAGACACTGCATTATAAATGAATGGTAAAGAATCAGTAAACTAGAGTGAAAATAAAAGCTTCATTATAGCTGTCGTTAAACTTGTTAAAAATCCCAAAGAAATATGTGAAATATATACATTTACAGAGTGTCAACAGCATCTTATATAATGGGCAAAATTATATAAAAAGTTTGGTTTTTTCTGACACATAGCAAATTTGATTCTCTTGGTACTCAAAGGTCACATGACCTTCTTATCAAGTAAAATTCTGATCTTTGTTTTATTTTTATGGCCTTTCTGATAAAAAACAGCGAATGTCTGACAAGACAGAAATTCAAAAGCAAAGAGACAAGTAAATTTCTTAAAAATCGAGTTGTCAATATATTCGTGAGACTGGGATATTTTTTTGCAAAAAATCAAAAGGTTTATTAGAGGAAGGACCGTCCTTATACGAATTTCTTCAAGACAGCGTCCAAACCTGCATGCCCTGAAGAGTAAAGGGGTTTTCGGGATAAACAGAAAGTTAATGTTTTTTCCATGAACAATATTCGCAAAGTTTTGACCTTTTGCTATTTTCAAACTTGAAAAAACACCTTTCATAGGGAAGAAACAAGTCCGGGAAATCATTGGAGCTGCCATTTTCCAGTTACCCATATCCAAAAATGAGTTCTACAAAAACTCAGAAATTGGCCATCTATTTTACTTAGAGGAGATTAATTAGTAAAATCATGAAGACTAAAACATTGAAAAGCGTCTTTTGCTTCTTTCTGAGCACCGAGGACATTATTTATTGAACAGCCCTCGTATGTCAACAGCATCTAGGGCAAAATTATGCAAAAGTTTGGTTTTATCTCTTATCTCTTTGGCCAATTTCTGGTTTCTGATTGGGACAAGTGTCGAGTGTCAATGTAGTGAACTGGATATTTTGCAGCAGACCACACACCCCAGGAGTGGTTACACTCGATGGTTAGCAGTTCCCCAATCATCACACCACGGGACTGCAGTAAGTGGCCATGTTTTGGCCATGTTTTGCAAATTTTATTTTTACTAACCATTTTAACTATTTGATGTTTTGATGTAACATTTTCAGCAAATGAGTACACTGTCTGTGTCGCCGGCTGGAAGGGTGTCTCACCCACCCTCGAGTACAGGGCATTATTGTACATGCCATCGCACTGTACGGGGATGGCATGTGGGGAGTCACTTCCCCTTAGAGTGTTGACATCCACCAGCTGGCGACACCGGTTACTCATGTCAGCCTCATTTATATTTTCAATCATGGGCATAATTTTTTTTGACATTTTTGTAGGGAATTACAAGTAGGAGGGGGAGTGTTGGTCAGAAGAAGAATTTTCCTCATTCCATCATTACCTATAGGAGTTTGACTGAGGCCAATTTGTAGACCGTGATTCAGAGTGGCAGCTTTCCTTCCCGGGGATTTGGTCTCAACCTCCCCGTATAACTTGTACCGCTGGGATACAAACAGGCATTTTGTGCAGTGGAGGTCCATTCTACTTGCGAGACCACGCCTATCCTCAGATGCCGAAGTCCCACGTGAGGGGTCCATCACAGTCGCGTGTCTGTAGCTGGTGCAGTGAGACAACTTCATTCCATTCATCTCGGCTGTTTTCCCCAAGTGTAGAAGTCTGTGGGAATTTTGGTTAGCCAGCCTAGGTAAAGTCACAATGGTTTATTTGCATGAAACTGTCAACAGGTAGAAGAGCATGAGAGTAGTCAGTAGAGTTATTTCCCTTAGACCTACTGACTAGACATACAGAACTTAAATTCAGCATCATGTAATTTTAATTGTTTCAACTTAACACTTATGATTTCTTTGTAAATGTAAAAATGTAGTTCAGCTGCATGTATCACATTTAACTTTGCATGTATTTACATGTAATTGTGTATAACATGTGATCACCCTTAGAAACTTAATTTTTTTTACATTTTTAACTTGATATCTGATATATAAATGCTTAATCTGTAAGAATATTTGAAAAATATTGCTTTGTTATCATTGTTTTATACAAAATTTGACTTACTGCACTGAATCCTTTTCATTTAAGCACTGTGGTGGGGTTTCATCTCTCAGCTTCCTTGGGCGAACATTCCCAGCACAAGCATTTCCTCTTTTTCCGCAGCTGACGGAATGTCCGAAATTATCTTATCAAAATCTCCTCGGACAGTCTGCTGTATGGTGCAGGTAAGTTTTCCTCCTCTTTACTTTTCACCCCCTTATTATGTGGCACATTTTGGGGCTTGTAACCATGATTTATAATGACGTTTTTGAATTTTGGCATTGCTTTAAATTCTCCTTGTTTAAGCTTATAATTCCAAAAACTTGAAAAATAGTTAATGCTGTTTAAGGCTGCAGTGACTGAAGTCTACTGTGTTATCAAAATGGGGGGAGGGGGTTCTTTTGTCTAAATTAATTAAATTAAACTAAATTAAACAAAGATGATATAGGGGGCACCTGCACAGGGCCCTGTAACATACTGTATTTGATTTTACGTACTCACTATATGTATACAAAAAAAGAAAAAAAACCAAAAAAAGTTCCTTTTTTGTATATATATATATAGTGATTACGTAAAACAAAAACAGCATGTTACTGGCCCCTGTGGGCACCTGCTATTTCTCTTAATAAAGCTTTATTAGATGGGGGAGGTGAAACTTTTCGTACATACTTAATCAGCAGGGGGACCAGATAATTAAGAATCTTTTGGTATATCAGAGTCAATAATGATTAACTTTTAATAATCAACAAAGAGTTTGCCAATTTGTCCTTTTGAAATCTTTGTATATTGCCTTATTTGCTAGGTTTTCATGCAATTTTGGACCTATTTTCAAATTCGGGGTAGAATCCACCCTTATGAAAAAATTGACTCAGTTTTGACTTAATATCATTTTATTAACATCATAAAACAAAAAAACTTCATTGAACAAATATTTTATTTATTACAGTCACAAATATATCCAACTAAGATCACCGGTCAGAAAGTCATTCACTCTATTGAACTGTGCTGGTAGCAGTAAGGTGTCATCTTTTGAGATGGACACAGTATCCAATACACTGAAGTCACAGGACTCAAATTTCATACATGTTCACAGGTGGGTGTATAGTCTTTGAAGTAACCACAACTGACTAATTCTGGGACAGGTAAGTATGTAAGTATAGGAATGAGGGCACCAAATCCCCGGATGTACACATGGCTTTGTTTGTTTTGGAACATTAAACAGAATACTGAAGGGGTAGGCGTTACACCATTGGCTGAAATTAGGTATTTCATTGTTTTCATTTTAAAGTAAAATTAATGACGTTTGAAATAAATGATGGGATGAGGGAATATTACAGAAAGTATAGAATTACCAGGGAAGATTTTAGGAGTGGATGTTGATTTTTTATGCAATGTGTTATTTACTGCGGATCTCTATAAGTTGAAAATAATTGCAATTTTGACCTATAAACGCCATGGAACCATAAATTTTTTTCAGTATTTTTTGTTAGGGCTTAGAATGAAGTTTGAAATGATGCTAAGGATTTTTCTGAAATTTTCAAAGTAAAGTACTGAGAGGGCCTAAGATTTGTATAGAGTTCTATGGGAAAATAATTGTTACTCTTTTCCCTATATTAAAAAGAGAGCTGGCTGTCGCCATTGCTAGAGCTGCCAGTCAAGGAGAGGATTATTTGATTGAATTGACAACCCAGATCTGCATAATTATTATGCTTCCAGGTATTTTATTAAACACCTTTAATGTATTTCATTAAGAAAATCTAAATGGTAAACATATTTCATAGTCTAAAAGAAATTCATGAATTCATATTTTTTTCACAGAGCCTTTTATTTTGTGCAAACTGAAGGTCAATGACAAAACTTCAGGACAGGTCCAGGTGAAATATGGAGGTGAAAGAGCACATAATGCTGATACTTTTTAAAAGAGATAGTTTAATTTGTTACATATTCTTGTTTGCTTTTATTTCAGACTGCCCCTGAGATGTTTCCCTATGTAGAATTTCCTGTAACAGAGGTCAAGGTTAACACAGACCTCCACTTTCCAGGGGCCGGGTGTCTGGTGGTGTCCTGTAAAACCGACTCCAAGGTTACAAAGAAAGAGTAGGCACATTTTCTCTATTGCTACATCTTATGTTTAACAATGAATTGAATGACTTTTTAGCTCATCTGAGCCAAAGACTTAAGTGAGCTTTTCTGAGCGAAATTTGTCCGTCGTCTGTTGTCATTATGTTGTCGTCGTTGTCATCATTGTAAACTTTTCACATTTTCATCTTCTTCTCAAGAACCACTGGGCCAATTTCAACCAAACTTGCTACAAAGTATCCTTGGGTAAAGGGGATTCAAGTTTGTTCAAATTAAGGTCCACATCCTTTTCCAAGCAGAATTAGAGAAAAATTAATGGCATTTATAAAAAATCTTCTTCTCAAGAACCACTATGCCAGGAAAGACGAAACTCATGTGGAACTTCATCCTCAGGTAGTGTAGATTCAAGTTTGTTCAAATCATGACCCCCGGGGCTAGGGTGGGGCCAAAATGGCTGATCAAAGTTTTACATAGGAATATATTGGAAAAATCTTCAAAAATCTTCTTCTCAAGAACCACTGGGCCAGGAAAGATGAAACTCATGTGAAATCATCCTCAGGTAGTGTAGATTTAGGTTTTTTCAAATCATGACCTCCAGGGCTAGGGTGGGGCCAAAATGGCTGACTTTTATGTATCATAATTGTGTACATATGAAAATTTTCGATTATACTGTATATTTTATGTTGTCATGGCTGTTTGTAAAAAATCTGAAACTTTTTTGATATGTATGAGATACATATGAGGACTATTCATATCACATAGGAAAGAAGATTTGTTTACTTTTCTAGGACGGCAGTCCGGTACTTTAGTGAGTGGAACAGGAATTGTTATTGGTGTATCAGACAAAGGTAGATTCTCCACATATTTCCACACTTTGATGGAGGTTAATCTGGTGGTGGCAGAGTTGCGATATGAGGATTAATTCAAACCTCCTCCCAGTCTCAGTCCTCCTCCTCCTCCTCAACTCTGGAGACTGCATCCTCTTCTTCTCTACATCCCCTCAGCTGTCCCACATCTTCTGCCAAGAGGAAGAAACTCAAAGCAAAAAGAGATAAAGAGAGAGGAGGAGCCGTGCCCAAGAGATCCACCACTGCTCAGCGGAGGAGCCGTGCCCAAGAGATCCACCACTGCTCAGCGTACAAGTGAGAGTGACTCCTCCATGTCTCTGAGCCATACGTCTTCTTCAGATGTGACTCTGTCTTCTTCCTCGGCCTCTGCTTCTCCCTCCACCTCTGGGACTTCATGGCCACTGCCGGGAGTGATCCTGGAAAGGGGGATTCTAGTGGAACTAATGTCAAAATGGAGGATATACTGTGGTTACACAGAGCTGTCACTGTATCCAAAATCCTCAGGTAGCTATTTTAAAGTTTGTGTTAAAAATGGTGATTTCAGGTTACAATTGAAGGAAAAAGTATGCATTTTCAAAATTATGGATTCAATTTTCTCTTGAAGTTAAATCAAAAGTTGAAAAATATATTCCTCTTCATTAAACCTAAAAGTGTGTGTTTTTACAGGTGCCTTTTCATTACTTGCAAATCCTATTGTTTATTTCTTTGTATCAGATGTATAAAATACTCTGAGTAAACCCCTCTGTGTCCAGTTTGACATGTATGCTGGTGATCACATTTATTTTCAAGAAAAAAAACATAGTAAAATACTCTGATCCTCAATGTTTTTTTTTTTTCTTTAAAAATTAGGCGATTATAAAACATTGCATGATTATTACCTGGTAATATAATTTTCCCGAATCAGAAAACCAGCAAAAGTCTCACCATGTTTTTCTTTATAAAAATAGTATATATAATTTTCAGGTGTGCTCATGATAATTTTTTAATCAATATTTAATTTAAAATGTAACCAAGGGTCTCAAAAAATATAGTGGTTTGGGATTGTATATTTTTCATATATGATTTCTGCATATTTTATTTATAAATTATAAATTTGTGTATTAACAATGTTTATTTATTGTTGATCCGGTATTTTCTCTCCGCACAATTAAATTTTTTATTACTTTTGAAAATCATGGCGGTCAATGTCACCCATATCTAAATTAAAATTCGGAAACACATAGTTGCTGAATATTTGGCTTGAAGATAGATAAAATATTAATCTGACAAAGTTTCAATTATCAGAAGCCTAAAGTACCATTTGGAAAAGTTTACAAAAATTTAAACACGTACTTGCATTTCGTTTGCTTTGTTTTCCACAGAGATGTTAAAACAAGTGGATAGGCCTACACCATTTATTTCTTGAAATACGTTGTATTAAATATGTGACCAAACTTCTCATATTCGAATACAAATTTTCCATTCGAATATTCGTGAAAAACTATTCGTTCACGAATGTTCGAACATTCGTTTCAGCTCTATGCATTTTCAAAATTATGGATTCAATTTTCTCTTGAAGTTAAATCAAAAGTTGAATATATTCCTCTTCAGTAAACTTAAGTGAGTGTGTGTTTTTACAGGTGCTTGGGATTCAAGGAGAAGCATGGGAGACGTTTTCTGAATGACGCTGTATCAGATGCAGCCATTACTCTGAGTACCCCCTCTGTGTCCAGTCGTATGCTGGTGATCACAGGAATTCCTCCGAGTACCTCCCCCAACACAGTAAAATACTCTGATCATCATGTTTGTTTTTTTTTAAGAAATTTGAAAGATTATAAAACATTATGTATTACCTGGTAATATTTGGAATTCATTCAAAAAGAAAAATAAGCACCATGGTGACTATTCTTTTAAACCTAGTCTAATGTCTGTATATATAATTTTCAGGTCACCAAATGCTCATGATAAGCCTGGAAAAGGGAAACCTTCTAAAAAGTCTCCAAGGGTCTCCAAAGAGAAAGTGGTTTGGGGAGTTGTAGAAAACTAAAGATATTTTATTTATGGCAATTAGGAACTTTGTGTAGTAATGTTTACTCTATTGTTTCCATGGTATTTGGATCCGGGCCACAATTAAAGGGTGAAGGTCAAATTGCTAAAATGTAGCGCATGTAGGAAATTCATATGCCTCCCTTTCAATGATAAAAATAAAAATAGCTCACATGTTTTAGATACTTTTTGGGTATAGAATAAAAGTATAGTGTCTAAAGTTTACAATGATATGAAGCAAGGTGCATTTCAAGCGAAAATTATGCCTAGAAATATGAATTGAAAAGAGCATTCATTTGGTTTGTTTACACTCTTTTTGCCGAGTGAGAGCTATCCTGAGGTCATGACGTCAGAAGTTTATTAATAACCAGGGAATTCCACATTCAACACCCCTATTTCAGGATGTGAATATTTATCTGACACATTGCTGTATCATGTCAAAGAAATTTTGGAAGCAAAGATTTTTTAAAAAGTTACAAAGAAAATAAAACAAATGTTTTTACTATATAAGTCTATATGTAAGCTAATTGTGGTCAAGGTCCATTCAGGGGATGGGGTGGGGTGGGGGTATATAATTGAGGATATGGGAATTACTGTATATATGTTTAGTATAAGGTATTAACTTAATAGCTTTTATGATACCTCTGGGGGGCTATTGGCGTTATGAGAATTTTCATGTAATACATGTATGTGTATTGTATGCTTTACAGTTTCAATGGTATATCGCCGCCCCGGGTTATTAGGGATATTAGAAATTTCATATAATTTTGCATAGTCTGTATAGTTTCAGAATTATACCTGAGTTAATTGAAGTATAAATGGGAATTTCATACATGCAGTGTTTATTATGTATCTATGATTAACATAATCTTATGTCACACAGGTTTATATAGGGATTTTTCATGCAGTTTTGTATAGTTTACTTTTTACTCTCTGTGTCATATATCTTGGGTTAAAGAGGTGATAGATTTAAATATGGATCGAACTGTATACTTAATACTGTATACAGGGAAATTTTCGCCCCCGTTTTGTTTTCGCCCCTTTTGCCCTATCCTAGCTTTTGGGCGAATTTAAAATGGAGCGAATTCAAAAAATACAGTATAATTTCATTTAAAAAAAAAATTGGCTGGGCGAGTTTAAAATGTGACGACATTGTTTTCAAGCGTTTAAGGGCAAAAATAAATAGGGGGAAAATTGCCTTGTATACAGTACATGTAGTTTCTATAATCCAGTTCTCCTGATACTTGGAAATAGTTTAACAGAGAGGTTGCCCTGTTTATTTTCTAATGAATTTTACTTAACTTTAGTAACTAAGCTTTTCAAAGTAGGCTTTTGAGTAATGTTTGTCATACATTATTAAGGATATAATATGCGACTTTGTTTAGGGTTATGGATTTATTGCATTATTTAACACAAATATCATTTCTCTGATTTATCTTTCACAGATTTTACAGATTCATTTTTGTATTGTGCACATGACATTTTCCATAATTGATCTGGGATTATATGACTATAAGCTTTGGAAATTCTTAGCAGTATTATTATATACACACTTATTTTTTCTAGCTAATATCTCTTGTTAGGAGATTACAGTTGTTGTTTTGAACACTTTTCTGGATGCATTATAGGTTTCCAATGTTATTCGCTTATTTTGAAGGAGGTGGCTGTGAAAGAGGAGGGGGGGGGGGGGGGTAGTGGGTGGCAAGTGAACCATAGCAATATGTTATTTTGAAATTATCTAAATATAAGTATTAAAGATTTTGCTTTGTTTATTTCTTTTCATTTTGTTGACTTACATGTATGTATAGATAGTAACAGGAATGAATTTTGCAGACAAACATGAAATTGTCTATATAATGTTTGTCATGATCTCTTTACACGTACCCAAAGTACTTCCTAAAGTAGGATAAAAGAAAAAAATTATTGACCGACTTGTTTTAGGTGTGCATTTGCTCAAGAGAATTAATTAATTCTTTTCAGGGCTTAGAACTGTTTTTAAATTGGTTATGTAAATATTTGCAGAGACCTGAAGACTATATGTTGCGCTTTATGATTCATGAATTAAACTCGGTCAAAGATGATTCAAAACTCAAACATGCAGAGCACTTTACAATGCATATTTGGATGCTTGCATTTGACACTCTTAATATCTATAAGTGTGCTCTAGACAAAGACTATAGTACAGTGCAGGCTGCTTTAATGCACTTGATATTCTAGAAATTATACATGCATATGTTAAGCTACACATATGGATGTGATAGCCTTATACTTTGTTTACTGGTAATCTTATGCTCTGTATGCTGGAAATCTTATGCTTTGTATACTGGTAATCTTATGCTTTGTATGCTGGTAATCTTCTGTATGCTGGAAATCTTATGCTTTGTATACTGGTAATCTTATGCTTTGTATAATGGTAATAATATGCTTTGTATGCTGGTAGCCTTATGCTTTGTATACTGGTAATCTTATGCTTTGTATGCTGGTAATCTTATGCTTTGTATGTTGGTAGCCTTATGCTTTGTATACTGGTAATCTTATGCTTTGTATACTGGTAATCTTATGCTTTATATGTTGGTAGCCTTATGCTTTGTATGTTGGTAATCTTATGCTTTGTATATTGGTAGCCTTATGCTTTGTACACTGCATCTGACCTATATCTACACTATTTCATCATAACTTGCTTTTTTTGCAAGTCAATAATCAGCCTTGCTCATGGGGTACATCCACCTTAGGCTTTGTTTTCAGGTGCTCTGGTATTCCAGGGTTTTGTGTATGTTCAATTTATTTCCTTCATTTATATGTCAGAGCTGTAATTATCTGTTGCAATTTTTTTTTATGTAAATAAATATGTTGATGAATTTGTTATTATTTCTATAAATTTTTATGGACATTTCTTGTCTATCATGAAATGCCTTAGAAACTAATAGGCCTTTATACATGTACATAGGAGTAGCATGGTACAATGGTTGGAGCATTTATTGTAGAGTTGTGTCTGAGTATTAGGGCGATCCTAAAAATGTGTCTCAGGTTTAAATCTGGGGTATCCCCCCAAGAAACATATATTAAAGATCAGTCCTTCAGGTTAGGCACTGGGTGCCCAGTATAATAAAGTTCAAATTTGCAGTCCTCCAACGTCAAATGGTGATATACCAGTATCTGTATTTGTATCAGAGCTGAATTGGATCAAGATGTACAATGTTCTGATTGTAATTCAAAGTCTAATGACTCTTAAAGAGAACAGACTTTAAATGAATTTCATATTATAAATTCTTTTAATTTGATATGCATCGAATTTTTGAAATAGAAAAAAAAGTTTCTAATTTAAGGAGGAATGCCACAACAACTTTTTATTTCTATATTATGTCTATCTTTGCAATTAAAGTGTGTGTGTGCGTGGGATTGGTAACAAGTTTTGCCACTTTAAAAAACCTTTTACACTTGTTTACATGGTTATATGAAAATGATGGGGGGGTGTGCGGGGGGGGGGGGGGGGGATAGCTAGGCACCAATTGTCATGGCAACACAAACAAAAAAAAAACACCCCACCACCACCCCCATAAAAAAAACTGTGTTGGTGCACTCCAACGAGCTAGTTAAATGAGAATTTAGACAAAAGCATTTAATATTTAAGAGCATTGGTTTATCTTTTAAATTTGTCTTTACCAAATTTGTCTTTAAAAATTAAAATTTCAATATTTTTTAAACTTTTATAAAAAAAGTCATTCGTTGTTAAATAAAACGCATGAATCCATTAGAAGTTCATCGGTTTCTTGATTTGAGGAATAAGTGTCTTATTTTTCGATTTCATGAAGTGATCAATCGATTGGCTTGCATGATAGTTGGCATAAAACGCCGAAGGCGTTTATGCATAAAATTATCACGCAAGCCAGTCGATTGATCATGCATCTTCATGAAATCGAAAAATAAGACAGTTATTCCTTATATTTACATGCTTTGATTCTGCCAATCCACGTGCTCCAAGCCCTGCTTCTGTCTAGCTATTTGTTCCGCCCTGCACGTACGTGTTTTTTTTGAACCGCGCCAAAACATTGATGGAGAAATAAAGTACATTTACAATTGGTAATTTTATCTCGGACAAAGACATTGGAAATGTAAATATAGGAATATGGCCATGTCACACAGGCCATTCCAACGAATCCTCTAAAGCTGAATTTTTCAGAATATAATACGAGGGACCCCTCCGAGGGTTCACTCTGAGAACAATACATGGATTTTGCCATAATTTGGAGGTGGGGATATACATGTACTAGTATATCATTTAGTGAGCTGCAGTGATCACACCTACTTTTAGTGTAAATCTGACTGCTGTGCAAAAACCTTGAAGAATAAAAAAATTAATGAATTTGCTCAAACAACATTTTGCTTGAAAAAGATTGAAAATCTCAAAATAGATAGTTTTTACCCGTTTTTACCCCTTTGATCTCAAGATACATGTAATAAATAATTGCTTTCAGGGATCGTATTGTAATTTATGAAATAAAAGAACTATTTTCACAAGAAGATGTCCTAAAGGCTACACATCGTCGCAAACCACGGCCAAAATGTATGATCCTCTCCCAGTCTGGCCGTCTAGGAGAGAGCGGACTCCGAACCACGGCTTGAGACGATGTAGGACTTTGTGAATCTGTAGGGGCACCTGTTGTAAAAAGAGAAGAGTGGACTGCATGGTTAATCGTCTTAAACGACAACAAAATAATCAAAATTACTTTATAAATGAAATAACAAGAGGCCCATAGGCCACATCGTTCAACTGAGTAACTTTGGCCATGATATTCTTTACCAGATTTCCCTTTGTAATACATTGTATTTATTATGACCCTGCCCTAGCTATTAAGGTTCATAATTTTGAAGATGTAGAATCTACACAACCCCATGATACTTTCTCGTAAGTTTCAGCTGATCTTGACCATTGGTTTTTGAGAAAAAGATTTTTTTTTTAATCCTGGGAGGGGGTACATGTAAGACGAGCCGAATGCCCATTTTTTTTTTTGGGGGGGGGGGGGGGGGGGCTTAAATTTGCAATTACAGTACTGACCGGACCCAACCTGACAGAAAGCAGTCCCAGAAAGCAGTGCTCTGGGACTGCTTTCTGTCAGGTTGCGTCTGGTCAGTACTGTTTGTTATTCGAAGTATTTCAGTAATGGATTCTTCAGATTTACTTATATGCATTTATATGTTTCAAGTAATTGTGAAAGTGATATCTGGAATCTATACAAGCTAAAGACTTCACTTTTATTTTTTGCCACATAATGTCTAACATATTGTTAGGGACGTCTATTTTGTAACCTGAGAGTTACAAGTGGAGATATTGTTTACAATGATTACAGCTGCAGAACTGTAGCTCTCCAAAAAATATATATTGATAGACCGGAGAGCTACAGTGCCATCCTATGAAAAAAAACTGTATATTTATTGCGCACAAAAAAGTGCGCTCGGTTCTAGATTCATTCTTCCAAATTCTTACCTCATTTGCAAATAAGTTAGATTTCAATAAGGTCCTTAATCCTCTATCAATTACTTTCGTAGTTTACATCTGCACGAAGCGCGTCGGACCGAATTATCTTTCAAACCAAAATGGCAGTATAAACAGACGTAATTTTCGATGATTGTTCTGCTCTAATTTTGTATTGTTTTATGGACTTTGAGATTGAATACTGTTCGTTATCTCCATATCCTTCTTTGAGATGATAGTTTTAAAAACATGGAAAAATAAATCGAGAAAAAGCGCACTTTTTTGTGCGCAATAAATATACAGTTTTTTCAATGGGTCAGTGGCACTGTAGCTCTCCGGTCTGTCAATTTTTTTTTTCGGGGAGCTACAGTTCTGCAGCTACAATAATTTTTGCATTCTTATATTTTGCTTTATAAGCGCTTAATAGCAAATAAAAACGGAAATACAAGTATACCATGGCCAATATAATATATTTATTATAACCCCCCTTCCACGGCATTTTGAATAATTTACTGTAAATGGGTTAATGTAGCCTATATGAAATTTTCATAGGCGCTTGGGTCAAGGATACTGTATTTTTTCTATATAATGTATTGTCGAGGAAATTGGAACTTTCTCGTAACATTTTGTTTCAGTGTGCAGTGTTAATTTTTAGTTTTTTGTCCACCTTTCTTCTTCATATACACTAGAATGTCACAAAAATTCGATTTTATGCACGCTTTAAAAATGACATATCTCACTGTATACTAAAAAGAAACCTTAACTTTCATTACAAAAAAGTAAAAATTGCGTATCAGTATGCACTTATTTAATGCATGACTACAAGGTAAACAGTCAATAATGACGTTCGATAAGGAGAAGATTCTGAAGAAGAAAAATTACCACTTCAATGCTCTTTATTGTATCGAGCTAACTCTGAAACTAATGTAAGTAGCACGTGATTTGTGAGCGTACATATTGTAACAATCACTAGTTAAACCTTTTGGGTACCCCTTGTTTTGTTTACAAGAATTACCCTTCAAACACCTCACAGTTAGCACCCAGGATTCTTTGCAAAATTTTGGCCGACGGGTAACAATAGCTTGAGGTCATTCCCGGCAGAGCTGTCCAGCGTGCAAGACACAGAGTTATGGGACAGGGTAGAATTTGTTAACTTTTGCACCAGCATATACCTGAAACTTACTGTAGGTTTACAATAACCAATTTATACTTTTCTGCACGGGAAACAGACCCAGGTGAGTATATTTTGCAGTATTTTAAAGTTATGTTTAATGTACTTTTAACATTCGTTCAATCAGTGCATCTTGGCAGGCACTCATCTGTGAATTACTTGTGTGTGTGTTCAGGTGTGACGTTAGCATTAGAGTGTTTGAATAGGATATCTTGTCAGAAGTCTGATCGCTGTTAGAGAAATTCTATGTATGTTAGAGAAGAACAGCCTGTTTCCTTTTTTATTGTATTTTTGTTCACTGTATTACTTTTTCATTTAAATGTGTGAGCGATAGTAAATGACCGGAAATATTTTCAACCATTTTGTATCTATGTCAACTGTAAACATCCCGATGTAATGATTTTGAAATTACATGTATTTTAGTAGCATTTCGAATGACCGCGGGGTGGGGGGGGGGGGGGGGAACGACAACTCCAATATCCCCCATAACCCACTTACAAATGTAAGGATGACTCGTTTTGTTATATAGAGTGGGTTAATACGATTTTTTTTCAGTTTTTAAATAAATGAAAGTGTTTGTTTTGGTAACTTTTTGGGTTTTTTTTCTGATGGTATGGATTACAAGACAAATAATTTAATAAAAGATAGTTTATGAAAAAAAAAATCGAAAATGGGGAGGGGGCTGTCCTCAAGCACCTGTGCATTGTCCAAGTGTAAAAGTATACCCTTCAACTTTAAAAGTAAGTGCTCCTCGCAAATTTTCTATGTGTGCTACTGGAGCACTACATCTATATTATAAAACAATCGCCAGAAGCTGTTTTACTTGAATATCAATGTGTTTGTTTCTTGTTGTGATAAATTCAAGTTCCGATCCCCATGCATTTCATTTCAGTTATCAGGTTATGCTGTGGGCCAACCCCTACCCCGTTTGAAGAATTCCAGGATCCTCTTGTGATACTTGTCCACAGTCTGTAATTATAGTCTTTCTATATTTCTGGTGTCTGTAATTTTGTCGTTCAAATTTATTCAAATTATCATCAATAAAGGAAAAAAATATATTCGAAAAAAATCAACCAAAATATAATTTGGCAAAAGCAGTTTGTGAGAAAGACATCATTGGGAATCATTTTTAATCCTTGGATTTAACATCTTATCTATTCAATTCAACTTGCAATTACCATGACTAAGTATTTTTTTTTTTTTTGCATGTTTAAAATGCATCGGGATCGAAATGTCAAACCCATTCATGCGGAAGCGCGGGAAGTGAGGATCAAACGACAGTCACAACAAAAGATTGAGCAAGAGGATAGCTACAGGTGAATCTATTTTAACAATGTAAAATAAAATAATTTGAAAAGAAATAGTAAAATATACTCAGTTAGATATAAAAAACATTAGAAGGGTCGGCTTTTAAGCTAATAATATAAAAGAAAGGTGATAACTCGGTGACAGTGTAGTGCTCAAACAATGTTCTCATCGTTTTATTTGAAAGAATAAAAAATAAAAGTGGTTTAATATAGAGCCTTTCACCATAAATGTTGTAAGTAGGTCATGCTTTAAATATATGAACGGTTCTCTCCTGAGTCCCTTTTTTTTGGGGGGGGGGGTTCCTGTCTCATAAATATTGCTCCCCATTATGAATTTAATTAGGCCTAGGTTATTCAAGTCTATAGCTGCAGATCGTAGCGTTATGATTTTATATTTGTCTTGACCATAAGCTGCAGATCCAGTAATGCAAAAGAGGTACAATTTACAGCGCAAGATCTTTTGGGGAGAATTTCTCCACTTTCTAGCATCGGCCAATTAACTACCTTTCATTAAATGTAAGTTTCAAGAGTAGAATTTGAGCAGTTCTCATAACCAGTCAAGGGCATCATGGAAACAAGTTATTTTTGAAATGATTTGTTTAAGTTATTAAATGTCAACATTTTGGGTTATCATTCCCTGATTATATGCTTTTCTCCAGTAACTTATTTCAGTTATTGATGCTTTACTATACTCATTATTGTAAACCCACTGGTATCTGAAAGGCTTTAGCCATGCTGTGCTTGGGTTATTAAGTAGAGGGACAAATCATAACTTATTTCTGTTAATTCATCCTAAACCCACCTCACTTGAGAACTCTTTCACAAAAATATACAGCTTTGCACAAAAAATGTAAGACTTAGGGATTGTACAGTAATGTTCAAAGATTATAAGAGAATTAGTCTCAGTGTTGGCGAAATTGGCGGAAGATGTGTAATTGACCCCTGAAATGTTCATGAAATGGAATTATGTTTCGTTTAAATAAATCATGATATTTTTTTAATATCATCCTAAAAGCTTAAAAAAATTGAGCCTGTTAAGTTTATTAAAAGAAGTACATATATTTACAACTTCCCCAGCCTTACATCATCTCTAATCAGCAGAAAACTCAACATATTGATGTTTTTTGGCAAAACTGGTATTCTACTTTTTAAGACTTAACTCAGGTGAGTTACTTCTTTGTATAGTCATAAATAAGTGCAGTAACCTAAAAAAGTTATTTTAAAAAATAACTTGATTCCATGATGTCCCTTACTGATAACCTGTCCTGAAGACATATGCTTGTTTTATTTTTGGAAGAATCTTAAAGGTCTTACGCAAGGAAATAGCCAATCAAAAATTAAATTAAGAGTTCACTTTGCAATTTAATGGGGCCCATATTCGGCCCTACACGGGGCAGTGGAAAATCCCTCATATATATATAGAGAAATTTTTCTTTTCTTTTTTCATTTTTGGCAATTTGTTTTAGGCCTACAGTATTAAAATTGGACTCATGTACTAGGAATATCATTTCTTTAGCAGAATTTTCCCACTGAATTAAAAGGCACTCTTTTTTCAGGTGCGCATGATGCAACTTCCTGGATGGTGTGTAGGCTGTTTGTCAACATGTGAATCCCACGTGCATTTCGGGGTAGGTATGTTTACTGTCGATTTTCTTTCTTAAAAGCCGCATAAGGCATATTTTTTCTGATCTCAAATTTTTGTTTAAGCATTAATCTTTATTTTCTCTTTCATGAATTTTTTGCTGAGAGTCTAATAAATTAAATAATTTAATTCAAGCTTTATAGTAATATATAGTGAAATTATTTCCTTGTGTGAGACCTTAAGTATACAGACCTCCAGATAAGGTGTATTTGCAGAAATACAAACTGAGAATTAAAACTGGGCGTAACTTGATGTTTTTGTTAAAATAGTTATGATTTCATAGAATTCTAAAAACAATAGATAGATTGAATATATTTTTTATTTCAATAAAAAAATATTTTTATATTTTTTACTTTTTTTCCCTTTATGTAAATTCAAGAATACTATTAATTTTTAAGGTAGTTGTATAAAAATCCCATTCTATCATTAATACTGAAAAAGTTCTTATTGTAACTTTAGAAGAAAATGATGAGAGAGGTATAATTAATCACTGGGGATTAATTATCAGCCTGCTGCGGAAAATTTAGTAGGCTTTTCTTAATCTGTCACATTAAGATTAATGAAAACCTTAATTCCTTAATCTAAGTATATTGCCAATATATCAATATTACAAAATTGTATTGCAATACAATATTTTTTATCATTGTATTGTAATATATTGAAATATTGATATTATTGCCCAGCCCTACTCATTTTGACTACAATTTATCTGATTTCAGGACGAGTCTCTCCTGTTCAAGATCAATAATGGCTGATAAACAATGTAGCAGTCTGGTCATCAACAGAGAGTTTACACCCGTACACCCTCATTTCTACCAATCACCTCTGTAACCTTTGTTGTGTTTATCACACAGGTAAGAAAAATAAGATTTTTATACGCCCGTCTTTAGACGGGACGTATTATGTTATAGGTTTCGTGTCCGTCATGTCTGTTAGCTTTTTCATACATAACTTTAATACTACTAGGCCTAGGATTATCAAACTTTGTCATCTGATGCATCTTGGGTATAAGGTGTGTTGCGCACAAAAAGTAGGTCGCTTGACCTTTAATTAAGAAGTTATAGCCAAATATAAAAATCCTTTCCGGCCCATAACTAGAAAACCATAAGACCTACAATCATCAAACTTGGCCAGTTTATGCATCTTAGGTAGAAGGTGTGTCGCGACCTATTTCAAAGTCACTGTGACCTTTAATTTCAGTGAATTTTTTTTAAAAAATGTGTCTTTTTACTATTCTTTTACACATCCCAAATAATGTAAAAGTATTGCACTGTTCTTATTAAAAAGTGTTAAATCAAGAAAATACTTATTTTTTTTAAGCATATATTTGACAGCAATCTAAAACAAATATAATGTATGTTAGAGAAATCCCATGTCTCCCATGAGTGTAATTATCAGGCACTGGTCAAGAAGAATTTTGATAACAGAAAATTGCATGTCAAATTAGAGAGAAATTAATGGGTTTTGAGTGCAGCAGTTAACTGACAGAGCATTGGCGTTAGCTATATCCCTTGAGAATTGGGCAAATGGGTAAGCCTGTTTGATTAAAAATAGCTCTTGTTGACTAGCTTAAGTTTTGAAATGAATTTGATGAAAAGTAATTAAAACTAATTTCATATTGCATAATAGACTAATCTGATATTATGTAATATTATTAATTTAAAAACTAATTTTATGGGGTGGGGCTGAATCAGCATTTCCATCTGAATTACATACTAATTTAAAACCTGTCGGACATTAAATCTCAACCAAAAAAAAAAATCTGAGAGTATTTTAGAATATGTTTTTGAAAAAAATTATAGTAGATAGTGCAGACCCATTCATCTCTTGGTAGTAATGAGTAGACAAGCATCCAGTTAAAGATTAATTAATGAGTTCAATGTAGGAAGGTTTGCTGTCTCAGTCGCTCTGATTAGTGATTAAGCAGCCCTTTGGGGATTATACAGAAGAACTGCTGGTCAGTTTATAACATATGTCATTTGATGTCCAGCCTTTTTTTCAAAATTGATATGGTATAGATTAAGTTGTTAAGACTAATTTGATGATGGGCATTTGACAAGGTCTAACACAACCAGCACAGAAATCTATCAGTGTTGTAATATTTATTATAATTGATGCCTAGATCACAGGGGATGGATAAATATTTTAAGGAATGGAAAAATCTTAGAATCAAGGTTGATGTGATTTTCTTGCACCTAAACTGTTCAAGAAAATTGTAATTTTTTGACGGGCGTATCATGCTGTGGCGCGGCACTTTATTAATAAAAAATATATAACATTTTTACGGGTATAGACTCTCTCATATAAGAAAATGTTACATTTTACACATACGATAATACATTATTTACATGTCCATATTTTTCCATTTATACAGTTGAAAATGTTCAGTGCATAATAAAACATAGCATTAATTATTACATGTTAGACAATTCACAAAATGTATTTTATATACAATTTTCATACATTTGACATAAAAATCATCAAGTCACCCCCATTCCCCCTCTTCACAGTTTTACAACTTAAATGCCTTTTAAAATTTGGATCTGTTAATAATTTACTTTAAAGCTGAACACGATTCGTAAAAGAAATGTATCCGCCATTTTAGTTCCCGAGACTCGCTACCCTGCAGACCCATATAAATAGGGCAAGAATTTTACAGTTTAATCAGTGGACATCGGTGTAGACGGACGTATGCTATACAGGACTTGGTCACGGGAATAATAACTTAATAATTCATCTAATGCATGAAATTAAGATACCAAATAAATTTACAATTATAGGTACATAAGTCAGTGCAGTATACAAACAACATAGATAAACGTAACTGCAATTAAATATAAACAAAGGTAATGCAAGATAACCAGCACGAACACAGGTCGCCATTCCACGCCGATACCTGTGACAATAAAGCAGTCAGGTGTAATTTCCCCTTATTGAATTATGGTAGATAATGCTATCAAAAATGGCGTATGCCTATTTACGAGTCGTGTTCAGCTTTAAGTGTCTAAAAATTTTATCTCCATAGGTGAAATCTCTGAAGTATTTTCTTAAGATTTATTTTCTAACAGTTTCTGTTTCATTTTAAAGTAATTTTGTTGTTGTTTTAGATGGACCACTCTACTTCTTTTTACAGCAGGTGCCCCTACAGATTCACAAAGTTCCAGTGTTGAGTTTCCATGACCCCTATTCAGTAAGTGCACAACTTTATGTATTCTAATTTCAAAATTTCTACTGCTTGTAATACATTTTGGATTTGATTTAAAATATTCCCTATTTACAGATTCAGATTTTTGTGTAAAAGTATGATATATTAAGATTACTTTGTCATAAAGTCAAATTTTTACAGTCCTTAAGAAATATTTGTCTTTTCCTGTCATTAGGGCCTCGCTCGGTGGGCGCCCTATAGTGATCAGTCTGTCCGTCAGTCCGTCCGAGATCTCTTGTCCGGAGCATATCTTCTCTCCCCTTGGCCCAATCTGGCTCATACTTCACCCACAAAGTGCCCTTGGGTAACCGGTGTGCAGTGACCTTGAACCATGTTTCTAGGTCAAAGGTCAAGGTCATAGCAGAATTGTGTGAGAAATCCTTGTCCAGAGCATATCTTCTCTCCCCTTGGTCCAATCTGGCTCATACTTCACCCACAAAGTGCCCATTGGTAACCAATGTGCAGTGACCTTCATAGCAGAATTGTGTGAAAAATCCTTGTCCAGAGTATATCTTCTCTCCCCTTGGTCCAATCTGGCTCATACTTCACCCACAGAGTGCTTTTGGGTAACCCATGTGCAGTGACCTTGAACAATGTTTCTAAGTCAAAGGTCATAGCAGACTTATATGAAAAATCCTTGTTTGGAGCATTTCCTTTCTCTCCTTGGCCCAATCTGGCTCATTTTTCACTCACAGAGTGCCACTGGTCAGTGGATGTGTAGTGACTTTAATTGGTCGAAGTTTCTAGGTCATAGTCAGAATTAGCCTCTATGTTTAAAATCTTTGCTTGGTGCATAATTTTTTCCCTTAATACCAGTAAATTTATATAACTGAGTATACAAGATAACTTATATCTGTAAAATTGCAGTATCTGTGAAGTCATACCAAATGTTCCTTTTCAAAATATACCTTTTAAACTTAAAGCAATATGAGCTGTATCTTTGAGAATTTTATTTTTATGGTAAAATGTGCTATTATGATCAATTTGTATGTAATTTAAACTTTTATGATCAATGAGCCCAAAATAAAGTTTAAAATTGTTTCAGAAGAAATATTTCTATACAACCGAATATACAGTTTTATATAAGAAATCATTATTGTACAGGACGACAATAATTCAATTTTGCTTCAATCAAAGCTAATAAAAAAAAATCCATTGCAAATATGAGCAACAGAAGTTTATAAATAAATTATCTTTTAGTTGATTACAAATTTTAAATAAAATTTTCAAATGTCAAACATGCAGGTCATATTGCTTTAATCTTACATTTTCATGTTCATTGTTGAAAGCGGGGCCCTTTGAGATGGTCACCATCTCAATGATATCTAGTTTTAATTCAAAGTCATTAGGAAACACTGAAGATTTCCACATATTGCTTTTCAGTCCATGACAGGAAAAGGAATAATGTTGACAGGAATTTCCACACTGTCCCTGGTAGCAGGTTATGATGGAACCAACAGCAGTAGACAGAGCATGCTTCATTAAAGGTAAGTTCCCAGGGTGGTGTTTGCATACATGTTAACTCTCCCGATTTAGGCGGGAGTCTACCGCTTTTTCACTCGATCTCCCGCCTACCGATTTAATTCAGAAATCTACCGCTTTTCTACAAAAGCTGCGTCTAAAGTATTTTTGGTTCGCTTGGGTATCCATTTTTGAAGCCACTCTCATAAAATCTCGCTAGATATCGCGTGATTTGACTCGGAATCATACAAACGCTTTTTTGTACATAGATTTCAAGCACGTATTTGACAACGACAACAACATAAGACTACCAGTGATTACATTGGTTACGATGAATTAATCAACATCCCTGCCATGAAAAAGGAGATACAGCTTTTAAGAATTAGATGAAAACATTTGACATCGTCTTTAAAAGAACAGAAGCTCACAACTTTATCAATAAAGTCAATAGAAATCACTCGATTGACCAAACCATGTGGCACATCTCTACTTTCGTTTTCGATCATCGCCGGAAATCTGATATATATAACAAAAGATACGAACTTGTTTTAGATCTAGATTCAACCATGCCATCATTTGTTTTGTTTAAAAACTGAATGAACATTCAGAATTATTGTTTCTAGGCTATTTCAGCAAAGACCACTCTTCAAAAGGCTAAGTAAAGCAGCCAATCCAAGCAAAATGATGAGCATGAAAAATATTTGAATTGTACAATTTATGTCAAACTTAAGGTGTTTCTGTCTTCTTCTTTGCTGTTGATATTTAAGATGAATTAGTGTGGGTACCTGATTTAAGGCTTATAATATACATGTATATTACATGAAAGATATCGATAATCCAAGCGTTAAACAACACGCGCGCAGTGCTACCGCTTTTGAGGTCTGAATCTCCCTCTTTTTCATCACAATAAGTTAACATGTATGGTGTTTGTAGGAATTCTTGTATTCAGTCCTGCATCATTGTTCATGGCAAATTTTCTCTTCATGGATTTTCTTATGGTCTTGGTTCTTCCTGGAAAGATATGACTGCTGAATG
>NW_026931128.1:0-45637 GCF_032062105.1 Saccostrea cuccullata | reverse complement strand
ATACTGAGGTTCGTTCCGCCTGACTGACAACTGTACATTGGATTTTTACGATTTGATATCTCTTTAGTGTTTCTTATATATCAAGAATGGACATGCATAAAGGATAGATAATTAAAGGGAAAATACACAAATCTATATAAAAAAAATCTAAATAGTCTTTCAAAAGGCGAAATTTAAAAGTTTAAAAGTGTTGTACCAGGTGGATTCGAACCCCCGACTTTAAAAAGAAAGTATTCAAGGTGTAAAAGTCCGCACTTATATCAACTGAGCTAGTCTGACTACAAGAATAAGTGGCATAAATTTAAAGCAGGTGATGAAAATCAGGTTTCCTTATTTTTTGTAGTTTTTTGTGAATGTCGACCTAGGGCAGGGGTGCCCCTAAAAAAATCTTATCTTAATTTATTCCTTACATGTACATCCTAACCTATCAAAATATCGCAATTTTATTTAGGGCAGGCCTGCCCTGAAGGAATTCAAGGCAAAAATTCATGCAAAAATCAATGCTTTGAAGAACAAAATGGTGTTTCGGTCAACTTTGGAGGTTTATTTTTAAGTTGTAAATAATAAATTTGAGGTATTAAATACAAATATTAAAAATTTAGACATATATACGGTAGAAAACAACAAATAAAGATTGATTTTTAAATGTCGTTTTTTCCGGGAAATTGTTCTCTCCTATAGGTCAATTCTTTTGTTAAAGCGAATACATCCTTTGATATAATTATTTAAAGTAGTTTTTGTACATTTTCATTGACCATCTTAAGATACATTAGATGTAGAAGGCTGATACAAACACACTTTTCCTTATCCTTACAGGTTGTGATATTCTTTCCGAGGGGCAGATTCCTTATCAGCCTCTTCAGTGTATGTGATTCGAACTAAGTCTTATAGATCCGCCACCCTGTTCGACCTATACTGTGAACATAGGATTTCTGTGATTCTGTTCTTTTAAAATTCAGTGAATGGATTAGACGCCGTTTTCACCCTTTAAAAACCTGGTGACTTGAAAGAAAATAAATTAAAACTTGTACCGAGAATGGAATTTAAATGTGATTAACATATTGAATATGGGTTTGTATTAAAGGTTCAAAAATTAAATATGATTTGTGTTTATTTCTTTTAAAATATAAATATATCATTTATATTTAATGAGAAAAGTAAAATTTCAGTAAAAATACTTTTGA
This sequence comes from Saccostrea cuccullata, assembly GCF_032062105.1. NCBI lineage: Eukaryota > Metazoa > Mollusca > Bivalvia > Ostreida > Ostreidae > Saccostrea > Saccostrea cuccullata. The sequence goes on along the minus strand of NW_026931128.1, from coordinate 44,453 downwards.
AACCTCGACGAGAATGTTTTGAAAACGTTTTAAAAACCAAACAAATTAAACGTAAAAAAATATTTTTGAAAATTTTTTTGTTACATTTTAAAACAATATAATTATAAAATTTGTTGAAATATTTTGTAAAATGTTTTAAAAACATTTAAAAAACCATACAAAATCACGTTATTACAACATTGTTCAAAAATGTTTTTGTAACTTTTTAAGAAAATGTTCAGAAACATTTGCTGAAAATTTCACTAAAATGTTTTAAAAAATGTTTCAAAAAACCAGCACAATTTATGTTATTTAAAACATTATTCTAAATGTTTTCGCACAATATTTCCAGTAAAATGTTCTGATAATATTTCGTCTTTATATTTCACTTAACGTTTTAAAAAACGTTTAAAAAACCATACAAAATCACGTGATTAAAACATTTTTCAAATGTTTTTCAACATTTTGAAAACGTTTGAAACATTTAAAATGTTTGTTTTGCAGCCTGCTGTATGATAATATGCAAAATACATACATAAATCTACGCATACATACAATCGTTCATTTTTTAAAGCAATCTGATACATTTTCTTAAACAAATTCACTTCTTCCTCCTTTGGCTCATGTCGAAATATACAGTGCTCCACGAATTTCTATCTCTCCTTATCCTCCCTTGCCCCTCCTCTTTTTTCTAATGGCCCTGAGTTTAACTATGCACCCTATTGCACTGTATAAAACTTAAATCAAATATTTGCTAAATTTTCTCTCGAAATGTCTTCAATATTCAAATAATTAGCTAAAATTAACTTTCATGACTTTCAGTTCACTTTACAATGTAAAAATTGGGGTCTCTATAGGGAAAAGACCACTAATTATTTTCCCATAGAACTCCATACAAACCTTTGATTTGATGTTGTAATACTTTTTCTTCACCTCTTGTGTATCCCTTCTCTTGCTATCAAATTGTCTGAAAAAAAAGAAGTACTACATGTATGCAGTGGTATGCAGTATTTTCATATTTTTAATAATTAACTTCTTATAAACTAGACATTCATCCAGGCTATCAAATTAAAGCACAAAAAGTGCATGTAAATGGAAACACAAATAATGAAAAATTAAGTAAAATGAATGCAAGCTTTTATGGTTTACTTCCATATGTTTAAATTATTTTCATTTAAAATTTCTGATTTCTCCATGAGGTGAAAAATGTATAAATATATTAAAATAAAGGGTGATGAAAAAACTGAACATGCAGTGACAATATATGTATAGTGTAAGACAAGGGGGCAGACTTTTCTTTTCTGAGCATATATCATTTTGCCAATTAGTAAGTATACTTTGAAGTTTTTTCATGAATACTTAATTTTTGGTCAAAATCACCAATTATGGCTCCAATGTTGTTTTCTCCCTCACATTTATATAGGGCCTAACGTTATACTTTAATCTGTCACACACATCTGTACATTTTGAAAAAATACCCTGGTTGTAAAGCTGTTCAGCGTCCCTTCCTGCATCTATGGCCCATAAGGTTTTTTCCCTTAATTGTATCTACCCATAGTGGGTGGACACAATTAAGGGAAAAAAGCTTCCAATGTAATGAGTTCTCACCATTGATTCGTAAAATTAAATATTTTTTCCAGAACTACATGAATTTTTTTTATCAGCTGTGAATTCAGACAGAACGTGTTTTTGTTTAATATTGTTCCAAAAATAGATTTTAAAAAACCCAAGGTATAAAAATAAATATGCAATACAGCATTAATGCTTGATAGAAATCTGCGACAGCTTATAACCATTCTTACGAGTTCATAGCGTCGGCAATGCATTGCCACTCCCTCTCCCGTAATTCCTTCTGTTTCCCCCTCGCCCCACTTCCTTTGAAAGGCCCAAACAACGTGTCCGCACGTTGTTTGACGCCCTCTATTAGGGCCACCTCTTCCCCACTACTCCAGTTTTGTGATCGTTTCCCTTTTCTTTTCTTCCATTGATATCAATACACAGAGCAGACGATAATAAATATTTACGTATACGTAATTTATTTATTTATTTACATGTAACCAAAGTTGTTTCTTACCTTTTGACAAAAAAAAGAGCTCCTCTGGGCCGCTTCAATCAGCGAAAAAAATCCGCGAAAACAGTCTCGCGAGAAAAAAAATATTTAAAAATTCTCAACTCAATTCTTGAGAATTACTGGCTGAATAGTCTCAAATCGTTTTATGACGGCCAATTTAAGAAAATTCTTAGCTGAGTAATTCTCAAAGACTTGAGTTGAGAATTTTTTTGAGAATTCTCAAAGTTTTATGACGGCGGACCCAGATATCTAAATTAAGCCCTAAAAACTTAATAAACATTCGACTTACATGTAACGATATATTGTAATCAGTTGACAAGGTTGTTGTATCAACCATAGAATTTGCGAAGTCTACTGTGGACTTCAGATTGTTGATATCCTTGTGTCATCACTTTATTCGTTTATAATTTCTCGTTTCAGAAATTGTTCGTACATAGAACTTTTTCAAAGAACATGGAACTTTAATTCACTTTGCAAGTTATGAAGGTACATCGCTTTATAAGTGAGGGAAGGTACCTTGATAATTGAAAAATTGAAGTAATTACGTTTATCATAAATTTTTGTTGTAGGTTAGCCATTAAAGTCTTTCTCTAGTATAATATTCATTCAGAAACATATATGAGAGACTCTGTCACTGCGTGAAAATTTGGCTTTACAAAACAAGTAAAGATAATGTAAATTTATTATTTACAATGCCTTTAATTGGCTTTTCTGAAAAAAGTCAAAGTTGGAAAAGGTAACCTTTACATTAACTTTACATGCACTTAAATATGATGTAATGTCCCACTTTATCTTGACTTTACAAGAAAGTAAAGTTAATATTTACAACCATTAAACACAGTATTTAGGATATATTAAATCTGATAATTACAGACCTTAAATTTAATTAAATACCATCTTTAATAACCACAATCTGATAATTACAAACCTTAAATTTAATTAAATACCATCTTTAATAACCACAAAAGCTAATAATTTCCGTTTTCCATTCCAGTGAATGAAGCCTTATTCAAATTATAAATAAGTTTTTTCTTCCAAATTGATAAGCTGCGGAAATGTAAACATCATAATTAATATACAAACTAGAAAACTGACCAGTCAGCAAGGGCCCCGCCATGGGGTAGAATTAAAAGGGTGCAGCTTATGGAATGATTAAAAATTGTACGAAGAATAAGCAACAGCAACTGTATTCATAAAATTTCAAGATAATTCCTGAATATTCAAAAACCTGAAAATAATACCCTTCTGTATTTACATTAGGCAGCAAAGAACAACTTAACATTGAATGTATTAAACAATTATGAAGCTTGTGTTATATAGAATGCCAGCCTTCAATGAATGAAAATATCATGAAGGCTTGACCTTTACTTCAATAAACAGCAGTTGCAGACAAAGGTTTTCATTAATCTTAAAGATAAAGAAAAGCCTACTAAATTTTCTGCAGCAGGCTAGATAATTGATCCCAAAGGATTAATTGTACCTCTCTCATCATTTTCTTCTAAAGTTACAATAAGAACTTTTTCAGTATTAATGATAGAATGGGGTTTTTATAAAACTACCTTAAAAATTAATTAACGTAAAGTGAAAAAAGTAAATCAAAAAATCTTCTTTAATCTATTTCTTGTTTTTATAATTCAATGAAATTATAACTATTAAACAAAAATAAATTATAAAAATTTATATCTAAATCCACATTTCACAGTGTTCATAGCATTCCAAATTGACTTAACTTCAAAACAAACTTCATTTGCAGACAGAGGTGGTAATTCATCTCAATGTGACAGATAAAGATAATGCTCTGGATTTTCTTCTGGAGGAAAGCTAATTAATCCCTATGGACTCATAGCCAGCATTCATTTTACAATGGGAACATTCAGCAGTTATCTCTCTTTGCCAATGCATTCTGAAGTTAAGGAATCTACCCATCAACCCAGCTCCAAACCAGGGGACATAGAGAACCAAACTTAGCATCAAAATATGTATTTCTGCCTACTGAACTACCATACCAAATTTGTACTTGATTGGGCAACCATAAAAAAAGTTGCCCATTCATTCTTATGCATAGTTAAGGAATCTACCCCACCACCCCAGCTCCAAACCAGAAGACACTGAGAACCAAACTTGGCATCAAAATATGTATTTCTGCCTACTGAACTACCAGACCAAATTTGAACTTGATCGGGCAACCATAAAAAAAGTTATTAGAAAAAAACAGAAAATTTGTGGACGGAAGAGGGACAGACGGACAGACGGACAGACAGAGTGATTACTATAGGGCACCCGCAAATCCTTGCGGGGCCCTAATTAACAAAAAGCTGACTTTATTTTTGTTTATTACAATACCAAACATTTTTTTTTTACAAACATAAGATCAAAATCATCAAGATTCTTGGCAGTATATGTTGCCCACATCCTATCCTGCAAATTACATACATATCAAGGACAGAGTACATTTCACAAATATGTTTTTTTGTATGTGACATGTTTTATAATAAAACCAACTGTACATTCTTGAATTTAAAGTTGTGAATCAACACAAGAGGCCCTTGAGAAGAAGAAGATTTTTAAAGATTTTTCCTATATATTTCTATGTAAAACTTTGATTCCCCATTGTGGCCCCGCCCTACCCCCGGGGGTCATGATTTGAACAATTTAGAATCTACACTACCCCAGGGTGCCTCCATATAAGTTTCAGCCTTACTGGCCTTGTGGTTCTTGAGAAGAAGATTTTTTAATGACCCCATCCTATTTTTGTTTTTTCTTGATTATCTCCCCTTGTGAAGGGACTTGGCCCTTAATTTTAACAATTTAAATTTCCCTTTATCCAAAAATGCTTTGTACTAAGTTTGGTCAAAATTGGCCCAGTGGTTCTTGAGAAGAAGTCGAAAATATGAAAAGTTTTACAGACGGACAGACGGACAGACAGATGGACGGACGGACGGACGACGAACAAAATGTGATCAGAAAAGCTCACTTGAGCCTTCGGCTCAGGTGAGCTAATAAAACTATGTCCTCTTTCTTGTGGATATTGGTTTTAGTGGAAATCAACAACTGTCAAAATGTTTTTGTCACACCTCCCTTTTCAGAGTTCAAAACTTTTCTCCCCATGCAGGCATTTTCCTAATGCTTTTTCTAAAAGAAAAAAAAAGTATTTTTTCAGTGCCATGCATAAGTATGAATATTTTCAATGGCGTCTGTGTTATCAGAATTCACAATACCATGATTAATAAAAATAAAAACAAGGTACAACCTAATTAATAAACAAGAGGCCCACGGGCCTTATAGGTCACCTGAGTATCATGTAACAACTTTCCAGCGATTGTATTTGGTTCGTGTTTTAATCCAAAAGCCATAAAATTCACAAATTTTGAAGGAGGCACCATTGCTTATCAAAGGACAGATTTCAAAGCATTAATTTATTTTTAGTCAAAGTACCCCCCTGGTACCCCTGACCCAGCGGCCCTGAAATTATCTATTTTGAAAGAGGCCCCTTTCTTCATTATAAGGCCAGCATTTTTTTTTATGTTCAGGTTTAGTTATGAACATGATAATAAATTTTTTTTAAATATGTGTTAGGTAAATGTGTAGACATTGTTCTAAAATTTACTTGATGCCTAAAATTATAATTCCTATCATAAAACAGACAGGGAGAATTGGGGAGTAGGGTGAACATTTTTTCAATTAAGTGTAAAATAATTTTTCTGGCTGATACAAATGATACTACATGCCTGTAATATATTTGTATATTCTTGCCTTTTAATAGTTGAATTTTTTTTTTATTTCTTCAGGTTATTTTTGTTTATTTCTTCCTCAAATGGACTTAACTTCTCCCATAGTTTTATTCATTACATCTGATGCATAAGCAACCCTTTTCTGAAGAATGATGCTTAGACTGTAAGCTATAACAGAGTCCTAAACAATGTCGCTTGCAATATGCAATAGCTACCACAGGCAGTTTAAAACCTGGGGGAGGAAAATAATTTACAGACAGATACTTTTGAAACGAATACATAATTATCTCACCAGCATGTCATTGTACAACAAAGTCGTCAGCATTTTATTTGTCCTTTGAATGGGTAAAACGTTTTAAATGGCACTCATATCGAAGAATTTTACACTAAACGAAGCTATCTTCTCAGACCATCTAGCTTTATTTACCCGCCGTTTCATCTTAAAACCGGAAGTGCGAGTTCGTAAATTTGAAATCTCGATCCCGACTCAAATTTGACATCGGAAAGAAAAAAATTGTTTTATTTTTTCTGAAAATTCAAAACCTTGAGCGGAGGGTTTGTAAAACTGAAAATAAAATAAATCCTGGCCTTAAATATGTAATTAGATCATTAGTATATTAACCAGGAGCAAAGGATAAGATGTTCAAAGAATTCATGCATTTCACTATACAATCATTAGAGCCCCCCCCCCCCCCCACCCTAAAACAAGAACCCCTGACCCTGGGGCCATAAAATTCACAACTTTGGTAGAGGCACTCTTGCTCATCATTATTATGTACTTAGTTAGTTTATTTACTACCCAGGAGCAGAGAAAGATTTTCAAAGAAATCATGTATTTTCACTATATATAATCAATAGAGCCCCACCCTCACACCAGAACCCCTGACCCTGGGGCCATAAAATTCACAATTTTGGTAGAGGCACTCTTGCTCATCATAACTATCTACTTAGTTGGTTTATTTAATACCCAGGGGCAGAGAAGAAGATTTTCAAAGAAATAATGCATTTTCGCTACCTACTTATTTAGCCCCGCCCTAGCACAAGAACCCCTGACCCCAGGGCCATGAATTTCACAATTTTGGTAGAGGACTCATTGCTGATTACAATCATGCAAACAGTTTGACTGCTTGATGTCCAGGAGTAAAGAAGAAGATTTTTAAAGATTGCATTAATTTTGGTGGTTTTGGCCCCACCCCCCAGGCCCCAGGGGAGCAGGGACCATGAAATTCTCAATTTTTGTTCCTCTTCACCCATAGATGCTTTGTGCCAAATTTGGTTGAAATTGGTTCAGTGGCTGCAGAGAAGAAGCTGAAAATGTTCAAATGTTAACACACGATGGACGACGGACGACAGACGACGCACGACGACGGACGAAAACGGATAGCAATAGGTCACCTGAGTTTACTCAGGTGACCTAATAAAAAGTTCATACATGACCTTTAACCTCAAAAAGCAAAAAAAAAATAAATTTTATTATACAATTAATTACCCCTTGTGTGGTCAACATGGTGAAATAAGGACCCGAGAACCTGGCCCACGAGGTGACCTGACCTGACCGAGGCCGCATAGCGGCCGAGGTCAGGGCAGGTCACCGAGTGGGCCAGGTCGAGGGTTCTTTTTTCACCATGTTGAACTCACAAGGGGTAATTAATTGTTTTATTATACCGAAATATATTGAAAAGTATGAATCTCTAACCGTTATCAATTCTTCCTTTGATCGGGATCGGGATTCGCTACAGACCGGAGAGTGAAGTTGTTTACATTGAAGTCTGCAAGTCGTGTAAGTTTTTGCATCATGATTTAATGATTAAAACAATATCTGCGTGATAGCGAATACAATGTTATAACTAACGATTACTTTTTCTCTTCACAATCAAAATGTAACACAGAATTCAACTCTTTAAAAAGCCGCCTCTACATTCTATTGAACTGATTTTGTAACGATATAGGCCTATTGAACTGTTGAAACGATATATATATTGTTACGATAAAATTTTACCGTATTCTGTATGGTAATGCAAAACAGACCATGCACAATTTTAAAAACATGTTGTTGTTTTTTTCGAATAATTATTATTTTATGCATTAACTTCACTCAAAAACGAATTTTTGTTTAAGCGGTCATTTTTAGCGGTCATTAAAAATAATGACCGGGTCATTATATCCCACGTGCGATGATTCCTAGGTCAGTTGCTTTAAACAGTACCATTTGGAGTCATTGTTGTGTTTTAAAGTTTTCATACCAGCCAATCAAATTCGAGTATTATCAATAGAGGTATAATAAATCAATTTAATAAGATGAGTGTAACTCTTGTTATTGACATATTATATGAAGAATCAATGGGTTAGGTCATGTATCCCTTATCACAAAAAGCCTATAAATTACAATTTGAGAAATATGTATTTTTTAAGGGTACTATACAAAAACAAAGAATAAATCCCTGAAATATTGAGAAATCATAGGTTTCCGGACTACTCAGTTGTCAGTTTACAAAGAGAACAATATAGTGCTACATATTTAGTTTAGCTGTACATGTATACAGAATGATACTCAAGTTATGGTTTAGGATATATGTACCTTTTTCCCCAATCGTATGTTTCAGCTCATGAACTTTTTCCTTATATGGAATAGTAAAAGGACTTTAGGTGAGAGTCCCTCAAATTGAAGATGACAATCATGCTGAAATAGAATTCATACCATGATTAACATTTTATACATATGGACAAATATAGTGAATATTTTTATAAAAAAATTATGAGTTTGAAGAAAACCGCTGCACTTGGTCACCAAAGAATGAATTGATTTTGAAAATTAATACACAATGCAATCACAAATAATAGCTATGAATTGACAAACACCCTTATGTTATTTTTTATCAAGAATAATATAAAATTAGTTCTAAACAATACTTGCCATTTATAATATGTAAGTTGAAAACCCGCCTCTTCTTCATGACAGATCTTTTAATTTTCTCATGGTAGGCTGAGTAGCTTGAGACTATACAAAGGAAATTGAACATTTTTTTTTTACAAATATATGACGATATTGACTCCCGAGCAAGTCAAGCACTAAATAATGTAAATGTTTGTTCAAGTAACAGATTTCATGAAATTTATAATTAAAATGTGCTTGTACCAAAGAACACTGGGATCCTCAATCTGGGTAATCATGTTTTGTTGTCTTCCTCGCCCCGTCTTGATGTTTTCCCTTCAACAATCTGCATACTGAATTCACTATACCTGTGTTTTAAGAAAATGGACACAGTTTAAAATACAAAATGATATAAATAAAAATAAATAAAATCTCAAAGTTGAGAGTTTATGTATATAGGTGTAGTACTTTTTTTTAAACATTATTTTTCTTGCCTGATCAGAATCTTTATTAAATCAACTTTTAGACTGTATTTAATTTAGATACAATTTAAAAAAAAATTATTTTACATTTATCAATCCGGAAGACAAGCCCCTATGATTCATACACCTTTACAGAATAAAGTGACGCACATAAACATTTAATCCCCAAATTATCAAAAATATCTAATATCCTGGCAGAAAATAACATACAAAGCGTCGTTTTGCGTGACTTTGATTAGTTTCATTCTTTCACAACATGCACAATGTACTGATCTGAAAGTGAAAGTGAAAACGGCTGGAAATCGTAAACAAACCTTTAGAGCATGCCATCCCGGGAGTTCGAGCAGTTGTCCAGGCAAGAATCTTCTTAAATCTAGATGCTGTGTCAAAAAATTACCACTGGTTTCAAACTTCGTCAAAATTACGATGCAAACCCGCTCAACTTGATTTGAAATGATTGGCTATTCAACTGAATACACAGTGCCATATTTGGGTTACTGTTCAGAGTAGGTCGTTCGTTTTACATTCGAGAAGAGTTTACATATTACTTGAATGAAGAGGATAATATAATACTGAGCTGAAAATTGTGTGTAAAGTATGTTTTCAGTGTAGTTTACAATACAGGCTGTAAATGTGCTGGAGATTTTATTGATGTTGAAGCTTGTAAACAAAACCAATAAACGTAGGACTTATTAATTAACGGCAATGTATGGGAACCAGAGCAGGGAACCAGTCTAGACGGCAAAGAAAATTCCGCCAAGTAAACAACAAAGAAAGGGAATGGGATGTTGTCATTTGTATACATTGGGTGCGTTCACAGTTCTACCATTAGTACCAACTTTCAATATACCATTGGTACAATAATTTGACAATGGTACCAACTGTACCAATAAACCCTGAACGGGTATTGGCATACAAATGTAACAATTTTACCAATGTTACCAATGGGAGTCCAATGGAGACGTTGGCAATACTGAATTATAGATTTCTTTGTCTTCTAAGTTATTGGCACATGCCAGAATCGCAAGAAAATCATAGCAGACTCATATTCGACAAACAAACCACATTAGGATCACACTTCTTTAGTTGCCATATCTTTGAGTTTTATATAATCCATTTAATGGATCATGTCTAAATCATACTTCGAAATCATAAATATAAGTGTTTGATATGATTTTTATGTGATTTTGACATGATTTGTTAAAAAGGATTAGAGGAAAAATCGTTTATATCATTGTAAATCCAGGATCCCAGTCTTTCTAGCTTGTTGCCATGTCGATAACTAGCTGTGACGTCATTTACCAACACTAACCACACTCTAGACTGTCTGCAGAAAAATCTACCATTGGCAAAAAACATTGGTACCAGTGGCATGCCAATGGTAATTAATTTTACCAACGGTAACTTTTGTCTACCAATGGCAGAACTGTGAACGCACCCAATATGTGGGCCGATGACTGCAAGGTAATACATGTGTCTTATTTATTGCGAATACTTCGTTTCATTTTATTATGGAAATTTATCCGTCCCAACACTGGCAGAAATATAATTAATCTGACTTCAAAATTCCTTCCTCTGTTCCCCCAAGTACATGCAACACGCTTCGCTCTCTTTTTTTTTTTTAATTTTCATTGTATATTTTTTGTAGAAGCAGGGAATGTGGAGCTAATGCATGCTGCTAAGGATGGAAAGGTCTTGTGTTTATTGGTTGTGCCTGAGACACCAGTCACAGTTGTACCTTATTTCCATTTTAGGTAATATCTTTTGAGTTTTTTTAAGTAGAGGGAACAATGCATTTTTCATTCAATGTAAATGTAAAATTCTAGAGATAACTTTTTTTCAACATTGTTGGATACTCACTACATGATTTTATATAAAGAAAAGTATTTAAATTATTTCCTCACATTTTTTAAAGAGGCCAAGTATGGTGAAGAGATAATTCATTTTTTATTCAAAATCTTATTTTCCATGCATTTGTACAGGGAGTCTTTATACACTTGAATTTTGAAGATGGATGACTTTCAGATGATGTGATGAAGATTGTTGAAAGAGATTATCAACATAGACCCAATCCATATGAATGTGCAAGTCAGGTGAGGATTGGACTTCAACATTTAATCAAGAGATGTTTATATAAATAAATACTAACCTTAGTGAAAGCACACCACAAACATTTTAAGTATCTCAGTAAGTTTCATGGATATTACAGATGTATCACTATCATATGTTTGACATTGAGTTGCTTTGTCTAAATTTCCATTATGTTTAGTTATACATGTTTTAAGTTACTTAAGTATGTCTTCAAAATCTTGTGCTTTAATTTCAATAGAAGTAATGAAAACCTATTTTAATAAAATTGTAGTTTTTCTTTATAATTTTGAAAATGATTTTTATTAGGACTTGTACAACACCTTAGTACCCAGATGACTGTTGAACTAATTGGTGAACAAGAAAAGATGTCAGAGAGGGGAATCCAATACAGATGTCATGATCAAGAAACGTACTGTTATCAATGATATGATCAAGAATTTGTAAAATTGTAGCGATTTAGAATATCTTTACTGTAATATAACTCTTCAATACTTATTTGTTCACACATTATCATCTTATCTGTATATTAATCGCCCCCTCTTATATAACCCCCTGCTGATCGTAATGACCTGTCTATTGATTCCTGATCTTAAGGATCTTATAATGTGCTCCTGATGGTCAGGAGCGGATCTTGAGTATATATATAGTGCAACAGAATTTTAGAATAAGATAGGAAGATGGAAATATAGAAGACTTAGTAGATAGAACTGTTAGAGATAAAATTTCTTACTTGATTGGAATATTACCTAATATTTCTTGGATTTATATGTACATGTGATTATATTACTTGGATTTTATTTTTAGTGAATTATTTTTCCTGAATGTTTCTATTTGTGATGTGCTGTGTAAATAAACTGTAGACTAGAATTTCGGCATCTATTTTCAAGTTATGAGGAACAAGGATAAATTGATTTATTCATGCAAACTGGCATTATGAAATGTGTTGTAAGACCGCCTGGTGTGGCGCTACAAACTAACTAGGAAATATCTTGGAGATCCATAGATGAACATGCAAGCATTCATGGTTTTGAATGTTATTCAGCCAGAGAGTTTTTGCACAAATTCAATTTTCAGTACAGTAATTTAAACTGGATGTGTAATTTTCAGTACAGTTATGTAAAATGAATATGTTACTTATTATGATTGTCAGTTTCTCAACAGGACATAATTGTAGTTTATTCATATGCAGATTTGCAGAACAAAACACAAAACTTTTTTTTCTCTTTGTGCATCATACACTTGTAAACGTTTTACACCACCATGGTTACATATTTTACATTTATGACGTGTAAATCGAGCACACACATGAAAATGCATATAGCTGGATACATATGCAAACATGCATCTACCATAACCTATTACATATTTTCCAAGGTGTGTGAAGTCGAGCACATACATGAAAATGTGTGAAGCTGGACACATACACAAATACACATGCATCTGCCACAACCTATTACATATTTTCCAAGGCGTGTGAAGTCGAGCACATACATGAAAATGTGTGAAGCTGGACACATATGCAAACACGCATGCATCTACCACAACCTATTACATATTTTCCAAGGCGTGTGAAGTCGAGCACATACATGAAAATGTGTGAAGCTGGACACATATGCAAACACACTAACATTTACCACAGACATAAAAACATAATCTAAACTAAATCAAGTACAGACAGGCTCACGGGGTGAAGCTGGACTCGTACATGATCTCATGCATTTAGCAAACTGCATCCCCGCATCTATTCTAATAGATTTTTCACCATATTTTGTATTTGTGAATATGTAAAATGCATCATTTTGCATTACAAGTTGAAGATGTTATTAGCCTGTATATAAGCGCAAATCAAATAGACTTTTATTTAATTTTTTCCACATTTTTAATTAAATTTAAACTGCAAAGTTTATTTTATATATGTTCATGCACCATAAAGAATAAATGATGTACTGTTATTATATTTTAAAGTGAAATGGGACCTCCATTTCATAAGCAGAAATGTGAATTTTATACTTGTCATCTGTATTTCTTTTTTTTTTTTCTCACATGTATCTGAATGTTTAAAGGAAAACAAAAGTTAGAAATAGCTCAATATAATGTTTATATTCAAGGTTATAACTGGATATTGTTTGTGCTGTATATCTGACTCATCATATTATGAGAAGCAAAAATACAGAATATTTTAGATCATTTTTGTTTGGAAAATGAAAATTATCAATATGCCAATTTTTCCCATTGTTATATTATTAATTACTCTATCATTAATATCAATGTACATATTAAAGATCTATGTCATCCAATTCAGGCAATCCCGGTGCAGATAATATTTTTTCCTGTGTTTCGCAGTATAGCGGGAACACATTGTATGCGAGGAATGTATATTAATGGTTTTGGTTGTATATGTGGGCGTGGCCAAAGGAAAGCCAATGAGAAATGAGTATTCAGTAATATGTTCATATCATTCTAATCCAGTGCTCTTCAATATACACACATTTTTTTTTTGCTTTATATATATCATATTTGTATAAATATACTGGTAATGGAAATAACAAAACTGTTGATATGTATTCTAATTTGGATTTTTTCTTACATGCAAATATCATAGGATGTTCGTGCATTTTTAACTATTGCACCGAATGCACGTCCGGCATTCTCCTTTGAGACATTATTTACATAGCGACGGACACAGGTTTTCCATAGTTAACCATCTATGGTTTTTGCCTGGACGGTTTTTAATGTCAGTGATAGGGGTACAATTTATTACATGTAAAATATTTTACAAATGCATTGCAGTGCTTTATTGTTTCACATTCAATGTAATGTGTGTTAAATATTTATGTATTGTTACATGTATCAAAATAAACGCCAGCTGCTCCAACTAAGCTAACCTGGCTTACAGCATAGGTGTTGTATTATTTGAGGTGTAGTCTGTCAAATAATGATGAGTCGAGTGTTTGATCCTGTAGATGACCATTTCTAATACTAATTTCAACTGGAAATGGATACAAGATAATTAAAAAAATATTTGACATTTGTCTTAAAATTCTGGGTATTGACTAGATTAGATTCTTTAAACTAACTGTGAAAATCCAAAGAATAAGTGTATTAAACAATAGTCAGCATTAAAATAAGACTTTTATAAAATATGTATATTTAATGAACTTTAATATGGCATTAAAGGTGAAAGGTTATATTTAATTATCTTTTCGTGTAAGTAAAGGTTACCTTTTCACCTTTACTTTTTGTAAAGTTAATACAAAGATGACCTTGCTTTTTGGAGCACCTTTAATGAAATTTACTTCGCAAGTAAAGTTTTGTAAAGGTGTTTTTTCAAGCAGTGTGTGCTCCTTTTATTTCGAGTTCAATGGATATATCGATGAAAGTGAATACAATGTATTTTAAATTGATGAAATGTCGATAATTGAAGAACAGCAAGAAATTTCTCTCTTATGAAAGTTTTTGAACAAATTCTGCTTCAAATGAATGCAAAATTAGGTCTGCTAATAACGAAGCGTAATAAGTACTATTAGGAATTTTAACCGATTGCAATTTTTGTAAGTCTCGTTCTCCAAAAGCTTCAAAGGTTAACTTAGATACACCACTCTTTATATCAGATTCTTGAATAGCAATGAAATCACGGTTTCTAAAAATATTATGTCGGTGAAAATCCTACTTTTCGTATAGTTTTTTCGGTTTGAATTAGATTTTGCAAACAAATGGACTACATCATGATGCATAATTATCTATATCAGTTTTTGATCAAGACAAACGGTGTTGGTATAATTACAAATAATAGTATATAGGTTATTCCTCCTCCATCAAGTTTTAGTAGGAGTTAATATACTTAAAAAAAATAAAAATGGGAAGGAAAAAAATCAATAAACAATCGTTGTTGCTATGTTTTCGTATAAGAGAAATTCATGTTCGTTCAAGCCATTACTTCTTTTAAAGTTTCCGTCAGATTGAAATGAAATTTATTGCAGAAGTCAACTATACTGATAATATTTCTTTATTATAAGTATATATCAGTTGTGTTTATAGTCTCGTTAGAGACTTCTGATACTCGCGGATTAAAAACCAAAAAAGGTGATTCTGCGAAATTATGAATCAAGGAAAAAGTATATTTACAGTGTTCAGGACCCCCCCTCCCCCCTCTCACGATACTACATGGCTACCAGTGATAATAAAATATTCTCCATGTTGCAAAATTTTGATAAGCAATATAATATGTCTGTCTTTAAAAAGGAAGGACTTTTTAATGTGACGCAACTTAAGTTGTTTTTTTTTAATTCTTGTATAAAATATGAGTATGTTCATAACAAGTTATTAGTCAGATTTTCATATTACATACTATAAAAACTTGCAAGATATGCAAATAATGACACATGTACAGACATCGAAAATAAATTCTTTAAAACTAAGAAGTAGATAGAATAGAAACGGGTAAATGGAAAAAAAATGGTTTCGGCAATTTAAATTATCGATCGGTATTTTGAGAATCCAACAGTAAAATAAAAAATGATTTAAATTTCTTCATAGAGCGTGTACAGTCAACCAAGCATAAAGCACTGTTAAAATGTCTGCGGAGGTACCTTTACCCAAACAACAGACGCAAACGTATCCCGAACCGCAGTATTTTGTGGAGGACCCTGGTGTCACAGATGTAATTTTTCTGGTTGAGGAAAAAGAAATTCACTTGACAAAAGTAATTCTCGTGCGATCCTCTCCGGTTTTCCGGGCCATGTTTACTTCCGACTTCAAGGAGAAGAATGAAAGTACGATAACATTCCCGAAGAAAAAATATGAAGATTTTGTTCGCTTTCTTCGAAGTTTTTATCCAGGAGAACATTTGGAACTGGACGGTTTGTATATGAAAAAAGCGTTACTTGTCATTTTCTAGAAATTATGTCATTATGGCGTATTAATCAACTGTGATTTTTCTTCATCACCTTTAATTGTTCAATAATTCTAGGTCATCGGGGTCATACAGTTCATTCTTTTTACATGTGAACATAGGCCTAAAGCATGCCCTTGTTGTGCATTATCAAAATTAGAGCAGTCTACACATCAGATTTTAAAGTTTTCAATTAAAGGTCCCGAAAATATGGACCCTGGATAGAGCTCATTCCTGCATAAATTTAAGAGATCTCCTTGATCCAATTTTAGCTTCTAGAGTGAGGGACAGTCGGACTATAGTGTTTTCAATGCGCTGCCATTTTTTTCAAATCTTACAAAACTATTTAATAATGATCCTGGCATAAGTTATACAAATATGATGACACCAAAATTTGGAAAAGTCGGCACACAAGAGCAAAATGTTCCAGTTCAAAGTGAGCTGAATTTGTGTACTTGAATAATCTTTTGAATGTTATGACTATACTGTATTCATACAGACAAAATATTGTGTACATGGAATACTAGTATATGGATACTAGTATATGGAGATAACGAAAAGCATTCAAGCTGAGCTGAAAAGTCCATTAAACAATACAAAATAGGAGAATAGCAAACACGGACCCCCAAAACATCAGAGTTGGATCAGGTACCATGGAGGAGTGAGCATCTCCTACCGACCAATCACAAGCGCCGTGTGAAATAACGTAGAAATCCGTCTTCGGTTCAGTGTGTAAATAACGGACTAACAATGGTATGAAAAACGTTAGTCAGCATTTGATAATTTGTGTTTGATGACAAGGTAATTGTATCGACCATAGAACTTAGGAAATTATGACTTTTAACGAGAATGCTGATATCACTGTTTCATCAAGTTGTTTGTCAATAATTTACCTCGTTTTAAAAATTGTACATAGGTAGAACATGCTCTTGTATATTGAATCAACTGAGCAATATAAACTCAGTATGCAGACGATGAAGGTGTATGGCTGCATATTGTACTCTCAGGTTTTTGTTTACTTTCTACATGTACCTTTAATAGACTACTAGTATGTCACTTTCACTTATTTTTATTGTTTATTTGACATATTGACCTCTATGAATTTAATTTCATTTTAATTCAAGAATTACTTATATGCTGATGCTATTGCTAAAATGAGCTGCATATATCTAAACAATAAATCAATATTCGTGTACATAGCATATGAAAATTAATAAAAGAGTATTAGTTTGATGTGATATGTAACTTAATGTGTAATCGTTGTCTTTAAAACAATACAATTATCCATAAATGATGCATTTACTAATCTGCTTAATATTCTATTTAGTTTCTGTAATAGAAAGAATTCTGCCATTGGCAAGAGAGTACGGTATGGACGCCTTGATGAAGAGTTTTCATGACTGGCTATTAGTGGCGGTTGAGTCCCAAAATAAAGACATTCTCTTCAAATTAAAATGCTTCTATCTGGCTGCAGTATACAATTTTGAAGAACTCTACAACAGAATGCTGGAAAATCTTAAGTCTGTTAAAATTGATACTTACAAGAAAGAACCAACTTTCAAATTGATTCCACCAGAAGGCAGAGCTGAATTATTTGAAAAACATTGTGAATTTCTTGAAACGAAATTTTCAAATTTCCGTAAGAAAATGTCAGATGTAAAATATAATATAGACAATCTTGAAGTCGTGTGTGAAAATTGTCATAAATACACCTGCATTTCTAAAGAAGACAAGGAATGCATTTGGCGATAAAATGTTGTGCATTTGTTTTGTATTGTTTACTAAAAAGAACCATACACTTGTAAATGTACAATTGTGGAAAAAATAAAAAAATATATATATATATTTTATCATGATGTCATACAAACAGTTCTTGTTGCTTGATGTAATATCAATGTGTTATTATCAAGTTTACATGAACATTTTAATGTATATAAACAAGAAAATTATCAAAATTATTTTTTTTTTAATTTATTGCTTAAAGGTACTTAGACACAGATTTGAAGTTATTATTTTCTCTAGAATATTACGACATACATATCTTAATAGCATTTCACACAAAAATAATGAACAATCTTATTTCATATAACAGATATTAAAATTTCAAATGTTTTGGCGGGTTTGATTGACAAATCCTTGCTGATTAACAAATTTATTCTATTCTTAATCCTTAAGAAAAGTGGCAATCTCGTTGTGTATAAACGAAAAATATTAATACTATAATCCAGAAAATTTTGAGTAGACACGTTCGAAAGCAAAACAAACACACAATATATTGTCAGTCCGTGCAGCTGTGGTAAGCAGACTGTGACGATTGAACGCACCCGGTAAATTCTAAATATAAACAATAACAGAACTCGAGCCCTGTTTACAAAAACTGTGTACATAACACCAATGTGCTCGATTTGCTTAACTCTTTACGCATCTCTTAGTTCGGTGTTATACTATAATCCAGAAAATTCAGAGTAGATATGTTCGAAAGCAAAACAAACACACAATATATTGTCAGTCCATGCAGTTGTGGTAGGCAAACTGTGACGATTGAACGCACCCGGTGAATTGTAGACATCAACAAAAACAGAACCCGTGCCCTGTTCACAAACACTATGTACAAAACACGAGTGTGCTCGATTTGCTTAACTTTTACGCATCTCTTAATTTGGAATGACGATACTTGTGAAAGGGTTTTGCTTTCTAACATTTTTACTCTTGATAAAATTATTTTTCTGGATAAAAGTTTTAATATTTCTTATGAATACACAACAAGATTACAACTTATCCTAAGGATTTAGAATAAGGTTAAAATTTCTGAAAGTGCCAGGATGTATCAATCAAACCCACCAAAAAATTTGAAGTATTAATAACTTTTAAATGAAATAAGACTTTTTATGAGTTGTTGTGTGAAATGCTATTTAAATATGTAAGTTGTAATATTATAGAGAAAATATTGACCACTAATCTTTGTCCAAGTACCTTTAAGAACATCTTATCGCATTTCATGATCAATAACATATGATGTAAAATATTTAAATAATGGGACTGCATAGCGTTTTTTTTAGATTGTAATGTATTGGGTTTTTTTTTACTAAGAACCATTATGCACTTCATAGGTTTAACGTATATATACATAAATCGGTTTGTACAATATATGTATAAGTATTTCAATATTATTTGTACATTAAGTAAAGCAGGATTATAAAAAAAAGAATCTTACAAACTGTTCATTCTAGAACGTTTATAAAGACGACAAAGCACCATAATATAAATATGGTAATAATAGTAGTTAGGATAAATTAGTAATATCAATATCAATTAAAACCTGCTCCCAATCTTGTACATTAATTTTATAAAGATATTTTCCTTTTTACATTGCTTTGTTATATTTTTTGTCTACAACAATTGAACAAATTTAAAGATAGAGTGTTTTTAACATACTTTCTTTTATCATCGAAAAAAATGAACAAACCAGAATAAAATGATACTCTTAGACCTGTGACATTGAACAAAATTTGCAAACTCTTTCTATTCTAGGAATATCAAAATACATCTTGTTCTATCTCTAGTTGGTGAGAAGACAGACGATTGTACATGTTTTTGTGGTATTGATTTTGTTAATTATTACTGTGAGTAATTCATTGATTTGTAAATTTAAACAGTCACTTTATACAAAATATATTTGGGAGAACCTTAAAATAACTTTGCGCTTCTTGTATGAACATGTCATGCAATCTTTGAATCACCTAAAAAAATGTTTTTCATTTTTAATAGATGATTTTTACAATTCTATGTATAAGACCTAATGTTTCAACAAGTTCTTTCTTTTATCTATGACAAACAACAAGTAAATTGTTTGATTCATACACATTTAACATTATACATTTATTGACTGAGTTCGAAGGCAACATGCGTTTTGTCGGACCCAAGAACCAAACTGTCTGCCTGAGGCCGTACTCGGGCAGTAATAGACCCGTCCTTTATAAGATTGGAGTATATCTGACCTTCTCTATGACATTCTACACCAGAGTAAAATTCGTATAGTCCGTCACGGTCAGCAGTGAAGACACCGGTCTGTGAATTATACAAAGATCCCACATTGCTATAGGCATGCGCAAACACTATTGTTCTACCAATCGGTAAGGGTTTATCAGCACCAAGATATGCTGTGAATCCAGGTTTTATTTGTGTAAATCCCGGTTTAATTTGTGTAATGGTTCCTGAAATTAAAAAAAGGATGTTTGATACAAGACTTTTAGCTCGTTATTTTTCCTAAATATTCTTTAAAATATTGAAGTTAACATATCTATAACAGCAATTAAAATGTATATCTCTATAATTACGTTTGCGTTTTTGATCGATGACAAAAATTTATTTGTAAATGAAGCAAAATGGGTAATAACGAATGACATGACGAAGACAAGGATGCAGGTTGGTACTAGTAATTGATTGAATTTATAAATAAGTTTCGTGGCCCAAAACGTATGGAATCCGGAAAAGGCTAACATGCAGTTCATTTATCGCATCATATTGCACCACCGAGGTAAGTGCGATAATGCTTTGACAGGAAAGCAATGATGTAATTAATGAAGCACAATGATACCATGACGCAACAATGTTTTGACAATGATGCAATAGCACGATGAAGCATGTCAGATAGTGTAATAGCGATGGCACGTTGCAAAGTTCATTATCGATCCATCGTGCTATCGCATCATTGTTAGATCCTGGCATTGTGGCGCCATCGCAACATCATCGTGCTATCGCACCATTACGTGACAGCGATAGCACGATGGCGTTGCGATGGCGCCACATGATGCAGGATCGAACAATGAGTTTATCGGATTGCATATCATCATGACATGCTAAAAGCTCAATAAAATATACAATTTAACATTCATTTCATTACAAAAAAGTATAGAAATTGATTTTTAGATTTCATTTTGATTTCAAATTCTTGCTCTTTTAATTTTTTTAACATATTGTTAACAAATAAATTTATAGACTTACCTATCCTTCTTTTATTTTCATTGATTAATCTCAAAAGAGTGGTATTCAATTCTTTTGATTCTGTTTGTACGTCCATCAACGCCAAGGAAACGTATCGTGTTCTACTTTCAGGCCATTCAAATCTTGTAAATGGTTTGTAATAATTCCTTTCACCGTCGTCACAACCTCTTCCCAAGCAGTCATATTATGTGTCAATAACTCCTTGCCCGATTCCAGTGATTGAATCCTACTTTCCAAAGTAACAATATCATTTTGCAATGACGCTATTTTTAAATTTTGATAATGGTTATATGCTGTTCTAGCTGGGCGCTTTTGTTAGCATAATACTGACGTTCAATTTCCAGATTATGCACCCTTAGAATAAGATCATTGACACGTTTATCTAGTTCTAATACCAAAGACCCGAGGATGCTATTTCCTTGATTCCCGACTGTTTGAGTTGTCGCTGCCACAGAATTGACAATGTTTTGGAGATTGCCATGCAAAAGACTTGATGATGTTTGTAGAATAGTCAGAAGTAGTAGAAAGTCAAAAATATGTGTTGAAAACATGTCTTTTTCTGTAGACTTCAGTCATGCACATGTGATGTTAATATCTTGTGGACACTGAACTTGCGCTTTATCAGCGAATAACAAATACTTGAACATTTATCTCTTAACTGAATTATAAACATCGAAGCAAAGTACCGGGTACACGATGCATGATATTAACTACATAATTTACATGATATATGTATATGTGCCTATTTTTTAATAAAGAAAAGGTAGACATATATTTCAATATATGAGAGGTATCACTGTCCAGTTTAAATATTATATGCAAAATTCCTCCTAGCTTTCAACCATTCAATGTACATTTAAGTTTGAGTTTGAAAAAAAAACGCATACGGAATTAATATATCTCAGTTGATTCGATACACAAGAGCATGCTCTGCGTATATGCAATATCTGAAACGACGTAAATTATTGAGGAACAAGTTGATGGCACAAGAATATCAGCCGTCTCGTTTAAAGTCATCATTTCGTAAGTTCTATGGACAACAAATACAATTTATCATTGAGTAAACGCTGAGTGACGTTTTTTCATACTTATTGTTAGTCCATTATTATACACTGAATTGACTACAGATTTTCCCGTAATTTCCCGATCATGACAAGGAACACACGGTGGGAGTGACTTGTCTTCAGGGGATGTTCACTCCTCCATTGTACCTGATCCCACCTCAGATGTGGAGGTCTGTGTTTGCCCTTCTTCTATTTTTTAGTAGCTCACCTGAGCCGAAGGCTCAAGTGAGCTTTTCTGATCAAAATTTGTCCGTTGTCTGTCGTCGTTGTTGTCGTCGTCGTTGTTGTCGTTAACTTTTCACATTTTCGACTTCTTCTTAAGAACCACTGGGCCAATTTCAACCCACCTTGGCACAAAGTATCCTTAGGTGAAGGGAATTCAGGTTTGTTCAAATGAAGGGCCACGCCACCTATTGAAGGGGAGATAATTGAGAAATACCGGTAGTGAAAATTTGATGGTATGTTTTAAAAATCTTCTTCTCAAGAACCACTGTGCCAGGAAAGATGAAACTTATATGGAAGCATCCTCAGGTATTGTGAATTCAGGTTTGTTCAAATCATGACCCCCGGGGGTAGGGCGGGGCCACAATGGCCGATCAAAGTTTTACATAGAAATATCTAGGAAAATTCTTTAAAAATCTTCTTCTCAAGAACCACTGTGCCAGGAAAGATGAAACTTATAGGGAAGCATCCTCAGGTAGTGTAAATTCAAGTTTGTTCAAATCATGACCCCGGGGGTAGGGAGTGGCCACAATGGCCGATCACAGTTTTACATAGAAATATATAGGAAAAATCTTTTAAAATCTTCTGCTCAAGAACTACTTGGCCAGGAAAGATGAAACTCATGTGGAATCATCCTCAGGTAGTGTAGATTCAAGTTTGTTCAAATCATGACCCCTAGGGGTAGGATGGGGCCAAAATGGCCGATCAAATTTTTACATAGGAATATATAAGAAAAATTTTCTTCTCAAGAACCACTGGGCCAGGAAATATGAAACTCATGTGCAATTATCCTCAGACAGTGTAGATTCAAATTTGTGCAAATGATGACCCCGGGGGAAGGGTAAGGCCAAAATGGCCGATCAAAGTTTTACATAGGAATATATAGGAAAAAACTTCTCACGATCCATAGGAACAGGAAAGTCATGTGGAATCATCCTCAGGTTGTGTACATTCAAGTTTGTTCAAATCATGACCGCTTGGGCTAGGGTGGGGCCATAATGGCCGATCAAAGTTTTATATAGGAATATATAGGAAAAATCTTTTAAAATCTTCTTCACAATAACCCCTAGGCCAGGAACGGTGGAACTCATGTGGAATCATCCTCAGGGACAGGTAGTGTAGCTTCAAGTTTGTTCAAATCATGACCCCTTGGGGTAGGATGAGGCCATAATGGCCGATCAAAGTTTTACATAGGAATTTAATATATAGGAAATATCTTTTAAAATCTTTTTCTCAAGAACCATTAAGACAGGAAAGATGAAAGTCATGTGAAATTATCCTCAGGTAGTGTAGATTCAAGTTTATTCAAATCATGACCCCAGGGCTAGGGTGGGGCCATAATGGCCGTTAAAAGTTTTACATAGGAATATATAGGGAAACCTTTTAAAATCTTCTTATCAAGTACTTCAAAGCCATGATTAGTAATATTTATTTGGAATCATCCTCAGGTATTGTAGTTCGTTCAAATCATGATCCCCTGGGGGGTTAAAATTCAAGCCCTTCCTCCCCCCCCCCCCCCCCAACGTTACTAAACTTTCAGTTCTGATCTGATATGTGCTTTTTCCTAGCCGATGTGCTCAGGTGAGCGCTGTGGCCCCTGGGCCTCTTGTTGTTTTAAGGATCTTTGAGCTTGAATACTGTTCGTTATCTCCGTATATATTTCATATCAGCACAATAAATAATATAATAAAAAAAACACATGCTATTTTCTAATAATTTTTTTAGCATTGCTATAATTTGGATTGTTACTTAAACTGTAAATTTGCTAACTAATTTTTGTTGTTTACGAGGTATGGAGAGACCATAGAATTCATCACCACAATGAAAAGTAAACTTTCTTATAAACCATATTTTAAATTTTTAAACTCCACGAAAACATGAAATTTTACAGTAATTTATTATGAGATACTTCTTTTTTTATTTTGAGCATTGCTTGACAAAGCAAGTTGGTATAGCTAGTCGTTCATTAAATCGAAAACTAGTTACATGTGTCATGTTGTAGTTTGTAAAGTGGGAATATCAAGATGTACAAATAGCTTTAATTACCGGTATCTTGTTTAACATTATCCTACTGATTTTTGACCTTATGTTATCCACTTTTTATTTGCATTTTGATTATCATCTCTCAATTTGTTATTTAATCACTCTGCAAAATGAGTAACAATCGTTCCCAAGTGCTTTTAATTGTGCTTTATCTGAATTTGTATAAAATTTGCGGACTACTTAATGGAAACCGTCTACCGACCTCGCCATCTCACACTGCATTTACGGCACATAGAGGTTCAGACACGGAAACATTGCACCAGCTTTTGGGCCAGGAATTTTCAGAACTCGAAAAAATGTCGCGTACGCTAATTCAAAGGGTCACTGTCCTAGAGAGTAAAAACTCAAATCTGGAACGAGAGCTGCAAGAACAAAAAGGGAAGATTGCCGTATTACAACAAGAAAATAACAACATTAAACAACAACTCTCCCGGCAAACCACTGAGATTGCATCACTGCAAAAAGATTTGAATTCGTGCTTGAATTCGACAAATTTTCTGACAAAAGACATTGGATTGCTTAAAGAAAATGTCACCATTCTGTCGATTTGTTGTGAGAACAATGAACAGAACATGACAAGAATAGAGGAGAAAATAGATAGAGTTGAATCATCAGTGTTACAGCAAATGCAAAATGATAAACTAGTCCAGAAAGGGTAAATAGAAAACATGTCGGATATGGTTGACAAACTTAAAATACAAAACAGATACATTTCACTAACACTTGTCGATTTGCAATCAAATGTTATAGGCATGAATAATTCTTTGTTCAACGTCGTTTCGGATTTAAATGGTAATGATTTTTTTTAGTTACCGGTAATACATTTTCAAAAGAATTACTGGTAAGTTGCACTGCATATGAATTTACAATTCCGCAAACGTCTTGAATTCCAAATACGTCCAGTGGTGTGTTGAGATCCCTAGCTGTAATGTCAGTTTAATTTATCACTAGCCCACCCCAGCTCAAAACTTAAAATTAAAGCATGCTCTTAAATATCGAATAAGCTGGAAGATGTCAACACAATTTGTTGTAAAACGCGGAGCATTACTATCAATATGAATTTTTTTTTAATTTCAAGCTAAATGTAGAGTGTTTTTTGATAAAATAATAATTTAAAGAGTTATCTTTCCTATTGAATGATCGGATATCCTTAATTTAAGGCGTTCGCGCATTTCTAACTTGTACCTCTATGCGTACATTTTGCTTTGATTCAAACTTTCTACTTTCTATTATAGAATATGTCAATGGTTCTCTTTTACAAATGAATGAAATGGTGGCAAAAATTCAGAAAGACGATCTCGCAGTTGTGTCTTCTCTTCGAGCCCTAAATGGATCTTACCACAGCTTTGGTAAGTAGACACATGTATACATGTACATGTGCATGTATATCTATTTCAGTTTTGTGAGTTTTATGTACATTATAACATGGTTGTCGATTTTATAAAGGAAAAAAGGCCTTTTCAAGTTAGTCAGCAGAATTAAAATTCTTATTGTATTTAACGTTAATTATGTTTCCTTGTCTGTGATGTACATTTTGACATCATTGAAATGTATGATGGCATATCACATATAACGATGTAATAGTGCTTAAATAAAAATGTGCTTGCTGAAGATGTGATACATGTAGATAAATTACGTTAAGGGCAGTTGCTTCAAGTAAAAAAACTCAAAAAATAGTTCTTGTCAAAACTGAAAATTAAAAAGACTGACAAGACTCAATGTGAAAACTACTGCAATAAAAATATCAAAGCAATGTGTTTTTGGGCAAGTCCAAAATTTTTAAACATATTATAGTGACCCAAAGTTCTCTTGTTACTAAAAGTAATTGTTAAGTTACCAGACTTAGAATTATCTAGGAAACATTAGCAATGAATTTTAGGTAACAATATAAAATATCCATTACATGTACATATACTTACGCAAGTCACTGATTGTCAAATCACGGTCCTTCGGAAGAGGAAATAAAATAATAGTTTCATCATCATCCCCCGAATTACGTATTGGAATACACGAAGACCTACAAACAAAAAAAAAACAATTTCTTTCTTTCCTTTCAATTCCACATAAATTTGGAAATATAATATAATTTGATTAAATTATATTACAACATTTAGAAATTAATAACTTACATGTTCCCCTATCAGAGTTTCCCCCAGAATCTGCAAGTTTGCTGCAAAAGCTATTGCGAATCCAAGAAACACGTGCGTGTCTTGAAACTGGGACGATTTACGAACCAATTAAAATAGGAGAGGGGTACCAGTGAGGGAGGAAGAAAAATGAAAAAAATTAGATATTTTTTTTCCATTTTGTTACTTGATACCACCTTTAGATGTAGAGTGTACATGAAACTTTTCCTGACACTTTACACACATTACGTTGGTGTAGAGTGTACATGGAATTTTGCAATGAGCTGTACACTTTGTACACTTTTTAGTTTTAAGTGTAACTTGTCATCAAGTTTCATAGAAAACACTGTACACGTTACACACATAACATAAGTGTAAATTGACGGCCGCTATCGGCCATCGTATAAATCAACATCTCAGATTCATGGAAAAGCGCTTTTGTCGGGGTACAGATAAAGTGAACTGGCCATTCGTCCATTCATGTATAATTTCAGGATACAACAAAGGCTTTTTCTCGAGAATTTTCTCAATTCTCAGATTTGTAGCTAACAAAATATAAGTTAATCACTGCTTTATATATAAATGCATGAAAAATCCTTTCTTCATATGAAATGGTTTTCTAATTATTCAACAATATTGAAACATATAAACACTACCACGTGTGAGCGGTCCGGTTTGTTATTGAAGTTTTAATTGATTTGATCTTTGACTACCTGTTCATGAAAGATGCAATCATTCACTGTGAACAGTTAGGGAGATCTTCACTAGCTTCACAGAGACTACGGGGACTCCAGATATAGGGAAGTGGATCTAACAGATCTATGAACACCATAAAAAGGAGGTGGAGGTTAGCTCTTGCCATTTTGCCGGGAAATCTTTAATTCTGATTCTGAATTGAACCTATAAAAATTTTATTGTGATGCCGAAATATGTATATATTGGAAATATGAATAATTGACGGGTATCCAAAGATGAATCGTTAAAGTGTCATATACACAATTCATGTATTTATAACTTTGTCAGAATTTGTTGCGTAAAGCGTTTCATTCGAAACTCTAAACACCTAGTTAACAGAAACTGCTTTATTTTGGCTTAAAGAAAAATACTTTATAAATATGAAAGGTTTGCATACTGAGACTTTTTTTTATTCATTTATAACATAGGGTACCTGCTTTGTTTCCGCAGGAAAAATGTTCAAA
Source organism: Saccostrea cuccullata (assembly GCF_032062105.1). Lineage (NCBI taxonomy): Eukaryota > Metazoa > Mollusca > Bivalvia > Ostreida > Ostreidae > Saccostrea > Saccostrea cuccullata. Next base: position 16,678 of record NW_026931128.1, on the reverse strand, counting down.
GACAATGGATTATTTGTGATCAGAAATCACTGTTGTTTACTTATATTGGGAATTTATAACTTTGTCAGAATTTGTTGCGTAAAGCGTTTCATTCGAAGCTCTAAACACCTAGTTAACAGAAACTGCTTTATTTTGGCTTAAAGAAAAATACTTTATAAATATGAAAGGTTTGCATACTGAGACTTTTTTTATTCATTTATAACATAGGGTACCTGCTTTGTTTCCGCAGGAAAAATGTTCAAAGACAATGGATTATTTGTGATCAGAAATCACTGTTGTTTACTTATATTGGGAAAATTAATGAAAATAATGAATAACTTATCCTTGGTCTTATATAATGCTATTAATATTTTAATCAGTGAGTATTACAAATCGTGTAATCAACTGTTAATAATATTTTTTAAAATCTTCCTTCAAAGGGCAGATCAGTCTAACTGCATAAAACTACATTATAATTAAGTGGAGCCCTTTAGTGTGCAATGTTTAGTGCTTCCTTAAGACCAGACATTGGTGGCGTCGTTTTAAAGGATTCAGCATTCTTATGTATATGCCAGTTTTTTGTTGTAACTGGCTAGATTGTGTCTCAAATGTGTTTCACAAAACCGCATTCAAAATTTTTTATATCTTGCTTAGTTCTGGGATTATTGAGGCAAATATAGAAAAGGTTTACTAAATTAGTAAGATTGAAGGACATGTTGTAACTTTTGAATTCATATATATACATAAAATATGTTCAAAGCAACTTTTGAATTAGAAGATTTATCAAAAATCGAGAAACGGTTTTTAGTTTAATCTTAATAATCTACCTTGAGGCAAAATAATTCATGACTTTAAGAGGTGAAATACAATTAAATACTTTGGTGTAAAAATATTTATGCGCTAACATTTACATCAAAGTATTTATAAGAAAAATTAAAATGAAAGTTTAAATAAGGATCATGAAATATACTTTTGTGTTATCTTTGATGCTTTAAGAATCACATGCCAATTAAATTTCGCCACTTGGAAACGTTTGGTGTAGTATCCTTGATTATTCCTTAACTATAGTGTTTTTCTTTTTTCTTTTTTTTACTTTCAGCTTTTATGTATGAGATAATACAAAGGTAACAAAAAAAATACAATTTCTTACTTATTAATTGTTGATCAAATACATGTATGTACATTCGATGATATTATATGTAAATGGTGATATTTAAAATAATTAATAAAATACAATTGACTCTTACATTATACGGGTTGTATTCTTTTAAGATGGGTTGATTGCAAGTTCTTTTACGTCTCAAGAACTTTTTACTCGTGTAGACACCACCATATAACGGCAAAGGGCTTCAGATTTTGACTAGTCTGTTACAGTGATACATGTGTAGTATTTGGATACCTTTAGAATAGATTCATACATTTCCTCTTCTTCCATACAAGTATACTCTAGCTAGAGCGTTGTACTCGGGCTGTGACACGCGACGGACAAGACTAAAAACCCGATCAGGGCACTATATACAAAAAAAAGTTAAAAACTGGCACACTTAGTTGGTGTTTGTGGGCAGCTGTGTCCGGAAGGACTCTAACGTTGGTGCTGAGGCACCTACAGATAGTTAGATGTTCCAGTCTAGAATTGTCCTCGGAAAGAAGGAATATCGATGTGCATCGATCCGGGTGTGTGGTAGACGGAACGTGTAGCTGCCTCTGGTCCTTCTGTCACTGTATGTCAGGTATATATACATATGTCTGCAGGAATAGCCACCAAAGCATGCTCGAGAGCAAAACGAGTCTTATCTTCATTCTTCTTGTTTTTAATGGTTCCCAGTGTAGATCTTGAAGCATCTGGGTAACACTGCCAGGTTGGTTATCGTGGTTGTTTTTGGTGGCAAAATGTGCTGCTCTTCTTTGCACTTTCTCAATTTAAGCTGTTGGGACTTGCTTGGAGCTCCAGGGATCCCATGCTGCACAGGCGTAAAAACTATTCTAGAATCGGTCGAACTAATCCAAGGTATGCTGCAGATCTTGCAGATGTCCGACATCCCCTCATATTCCGCCTGATGAAGCCCAGTGTCTTGTTGGCTTTGGATGTGATGTTATTTATGTAGTTGTCCCATCGTAGATCTTTACTGATGGTGACTCCAAGGTTTGCTGGAATCATGAACCACATCTAGGAGGTGCCCATTTATAGAGTAAGAAGCCGTGATGGGTTTCCGCTTGTTGGTAATTTGTATTACTACACATTTTTCTGGTTGGAATGCCATCTGCCAGTCCTTCTCCCATCTGGTCAAAGAATCAAGATCCTTCTGCAAGGTAACTGCATCATCCTTATTTGTAATGGGTCTGCATAGAAGACAGTCATCTGCAAAAAGGCGAGTATCTGACAGTGTCCTTTCAGGTAGGTCGTTAATGTGAGAGGAGGAACAGTAAAGGTCCTAGAACTGTCCTTTGCGGCACTCCTGACACCACTGGTGCAGTTGAGGAAGTATGGCCCTCTATAGAAGCAATTGCTGTGCCCTATATCTGTCTGTAATCCATTGGAGAGGTGCCTCGTACCTCGTAGTTAGTTCAGCTTATGAGCTAGCAGCTAGTGGGGGAGCCTATCATAGGCTTTAGAAAAGTCAAGCAGGATAATGTCTACTTGACCTTTTTCTCTTAGATTCTGGGCTAGACTGTTTATGGTGGACACCACAAGCTCGGGAACGCTCAGAGCGGAATCCATGTTGACTGTCTGAGAGGATTGAATTCTCATCTAGATGGTCCATGAATTGGCTATGTATAATGTGTTCTAGGAGTTTACAAGGGATAGATGTTAAAGATACAGCTAGTCGATAGATCGAAGCTAAATGTTTGTCCCCTTTCTTGAAAATTGGAACAATACTTGCCCGTCGCCAGTCGCCTGGAATTTGTATAAGTTTTAGATACCGCCATAATTTATTTACATAATTGCAACTTCCTAATTTTTAAACATATCAAAAACAGGGATATTTATCCTTTTTGGAGTAACATTAATAAATGCCCCACGGCCAGTTCTATTTTTCCTATTTTATGTCCTTGGCTGCATGTAATCCGGCCCACCATCCCAAATGGTGTTCTTGGTAAAGCAAATAATTGACCTTCCGTTAATTATAAATAAATAATAAGTAATTTGTTCTTAATTGGTTTGAAAATAAATTATTATCTAACTCGAAATATTTATACAGGCCCACTCTCGCAATGTTCTCCTCCTTGCGACTTGGTTCAGGTACGTGTTGACATTTCAATTCGAAATTGAAATGCTCGGAATTCCTCGTGATTTTACCTTTAAATTTTTGTAAGAGTCAGTCTGACATCAAAATAATGCCACTTCCAGCGGCTTTGCTAGCAAAACTAAAGAAAAGAGGGATTGTTACCGAGGAGCAAAATAAACGTGGTGAGTATTTTCTAATAATAAACCGTACAAAAGCATATAATTTCGTAATAATTGGAGATAATGCCATGCAGGTGCATCTCGAATTTCCTCTGTAACATTATGCTCCATTTGATTTCTCTGTTTGTTGAGGTGAGTTGTTAACTTTTCAGTTGAGGAAGTAGAGGAGGTTTGCCGAGGATTACGATGATCCGATCAAAGAAAACACAGCTCCCCCGGTCACAGAGCAGGAGATGGATACGTCACATGACCAGACCAAGCCCCTGGTGTACGACGTCTCAGCCTGCCCTAACAGGTATCATTACTTATTAACGGTCTTAGTTGAAAATATACTTATCAATGTTAGAAATTACTACGTAGTTTTATGAAAATATAAAATGCGGTCAGTGTAAATGTAGATTTGATGTTATGTGTGTTTCATCTCGTGTTACTTTCACTTCAGTAATTGAGTCAAAGTGCTTAAAACAAGGTTGTAAATGTACTAGTGCTGTACTGTAGTTCTCCAAGAAAAATGTATTTACAGACCGGAGAGCTACAGTGCCACCAATTAAAAAAATGTTTAATTATTGCGCACAAAAATTTGCATTTCGTTCAGGATTAATTCTTCCAAATTCTTAACCCAATAGATAGATTAATAAATATGATAAATGTTTCTTACTCCTCTTTAATTTTCATTTCACTGCACGAAGTGCGTTGGACCAAATTATCTTGAAAACCCAAAAAAAAAACAGTATAAAGACAAAATTTTCGGTAATCTCAATTTCTGGACCAGGAGGGCTATTAACAACAAATATAATAAGTAATGTTTTGTTGTGGAAACAGTGAAAGAGTTTGTTAGGAATACACGATAAGTTATATTTAAGGAATGTTTTTAAGGCCCCTTTCCCAACCAGTGAAAATTTTTTTTTTTTGGACATTAGAAAAATATATTGTATAAAGGAGTTAATAGTGAGCTTATTTATTTAATTTTAAGTTGGGGTGGCTTTTACCCCCGGGGAAAAATGTTAAAAGAAAACCCAAAACACTGAATAAAAATGCTGTTAATTGCTTCAGTAGAGAAAATACATGTAAATAACAGGTTTAGTTAATTTATCTTGGCCCTTTAAATGTTCAGAATAGTAAAATTAATTACAAATTGAGTAATACATTGAAAATTTTTTTTTTTAAATTTAATTAAGGGCATCATCAACTGCAGAAAAATACCTTAGAATCAGAACTCTTTAGTGTGCAGTGTAGAGGGGGTTTTTAAGTTTTGTGTAGTTATTGGTGTGTAATCACAAATTTTGAGGCATATTTCATAAACCCCGTAGCGCTTCTTGAAAAATTGCCTACGTGGACTGAAAAACATTCCTTATATTTTCTTTTAACATGTTTGGAAGCAACTAAAAATACCAATATTTAATTTCTCGCTGTCCTATATCACTGCATTTTACTAACGTCACTGCAGCCTATTGTGAGTACATTAAAGACGTTTTTCCTTTTATATTTCTAATTTTACGCGTGAATGAAAAAATATTTTCAAATCAATTTCACAGTTGGCTTAGAAGAAAAAATGTAAATATTTTGGGATGACAGTTTAAAAACATGGAGAAATAAGTTGAGAAACAGAACAATTTTTTGTGAGTTATAAATATACAGTTTTTTCACTGGCTGGCACTGTAGCTCTCTGTCAATATTTTTTTTTTTAGAGCTACAGTTCTGCAGCTATAAATTACTAAATGTAGAAGAAGGGAAGGATGTTCCTTTGCTGCTGTCTGTCGGTTGTTCATTTTTTGGGGGATATCACTTTCAGTTTATTTTCTTCACAGAGATTCACATATTGAAATGAAATTTATTAGGCTTATGCAAATTTATCATAAAAATAATATTAATACCAGGTTTTCTAGGAAGTTAGGTATGATCAAGCCTTTTTTGACATACCAGTGAAAAGCATGCATTGATGCAAAATCGTGTTATGAAATAATTAGTCTACAATTTTGTTTATCTTATTTCCTGATCATTTTAAAAGGTACAATAAATCCACACCTGTGTGGAGTACTGTAAGAAGAGAGGGGGGATCCAGAAGTTTGAGCCCGCCCCCATCATGAAAAAAAAGGGGGACAGGATGTTAGGGCCCTCCCATCCCGGGGGGGGGGGAAAGTAGCTGACCCTTGACGAAATGATCTCTTGTTGAAAACTTTTTTTTAAAACCCTTTTTTTTTAAGTTTCATGATAAAATTAAAAGGATATTACAAATTACACAAAATAAATATAAGATGATACCTGCCTCTCTATTTCTATGATATAAGTATGGATACACAAGGTAAAAGTCATTATTAAAGCAAAGTATATATTCTCACTGAATGTAGTTTTACTTTTTAAGTCTATATATATTGACAAGCCATATGGATTGTTAAACCCCCGAAGTTTAAAATTACTTATCAATATAGTGTCTCCAGACTGTGTTTGAAAAAGATAGAATTATGCAGTCCTCAGTTTGAGAAAAAACTAATTACTATTTTGGTAAATTCTGATTATAAGGTCACAATGACTACAACTACCATACTTACGCCATACAGTGAATCCAGTGTTTGACTGAATTTTACAGTTGTTATTTCCCTTTTTCCAGGAATCGTTACTATTAGGAAACATAAGACCGGGAGCTGGCTTACCTGTACCCCCCCGCCCACATCACAATCTCCGCCCAGAGGATTCAGGGTGAGGGACAACAGTGTACAAATTACTGTTCTGTCATACGTAAAATTTCATGTAAAAGTGAGTTACTCTGAAGAAATTTTCTTCCAAGTTGTTGATATGGTTTAAATGTTGTTTACAGATCTCCTTGGTGACCAGCATCTGGCCTAAAGAGGCCGAGGCCAGTGACGAAGAGATGGAGACCAAGGGCTCGGAGGAGAGTGATGTGGTAGGTGAAGTAGAGCTAGTATTATTTGTAGAAGCAGATTTTTAGCAAGGATTTAATTATGGCATTATTAGCGAGGGGTTTTGGAAAACGTAAAATTAAAAATGTAAAAATTTGTAATAGCTTCTTTAGTTATCATTTTAAAATTGCGTAAATTAAATCTCGCTAAAAATAAAATACCTTTAAAAATAAATCGTTAAATTTGCATCTCACTAAAATTTCCATTTACACACGGTAGTCTTAAATTATAGCTAATAAAGACAGCTCAATTACAAATAAGCAAAATTGCCTTTCAGTATTTATAGTGTAAAAAATTTGGATTTTTTTAAAGAACAAAAAGGTTTGTGATGTTTATGCATAAAACAGAAAATTTTGTTTATAATAACAAACATTTTTTTACAAGTCCTTGGGGTTTTAAACACAATTTTATGAAATTTTTTCGGTTGTTCAACCCTAAATCTGTTAATAATGCCCACCTCTACACTTATGTATGTAAGATTTTGTTACCCAAATTTAAAAAAATTCCTCCACGTTTCTTCGTTACAAGTTCCTCCTCTTCCTCCAGCTCCTCAGACTCCGAGGATGAGTACGATAAACGTCGCCAGCCCGCGGGGTCGTCACTCTGACAACCGACGTAGGGGAGGTAAACGACAGAAGGAAGAGTGATCCCATGGATCCCGCATCCTACTAGGTCCCAAGGTCAAATAATCCTCATCTCAAAACCCCCTCCTATTCTAAATAAGAACTTAGAGACTAGGCTCTTTTGACTTGTCTTTTTTTGATACAATAAAATTATTTTCACTACTGTTATTTTACATGACAGGGGGACATGGTAAACAGGTTCACACGGGGGAGGCAAAGACAGGGGTCGATACCACAGCCTCAGGCCCACTGTTCCAGCAGCGCCCCTACCCCAGCCCCGGCGAAATCTTACGCAGGAATGGGGAACAGCCTTAAAGACATGTTGTCATCATTCTTCATATCATCGTCATTACTTTATGTTCCCCAAACGAAGTTGGGGAACATATTTTTTTTACTCTGTTTCTTATTATTATTATTTTTCTTCTCGGGAAAATTTTGTCCGCGAATGATCTTGTAAAGTACACATCCGATTAAGGGGAAACCTTTTTAGGGTAAGTAGGATGTTTTAGATTTGCGAATAAGGTCTTTTTGCCCCACGTGCTTGCAAGAGCGCGCACGTGCAAAACTTGAAATGACCAATATATAATGGATATAACCGTAACTTTTCCATTTTTGGACAAAATTTTTTAAACTCATAATGTAAGTATATATGTGTAGTATGCACAAGATTACATGGTAAAAATAGCAAGATCGCACGTGCAAGCACGTGCGCTTCGCTCTGATTGGCTGAAACTAAAGTCTCAATATCTTTCTTGTTTTTTGATAAAATCATTTGAAATTTTGAACATAGTCATACATTAGGGAGATCTACAGCCCGTAATAAAAAAATATATGAAAGCATGTGCATGCACGTGTGCTTGCAAGAGCGCGCAGGGCAAAACTTGAAATGACCAATATATAATGGATATAACCGCAACTTTTCCATTTTTGGACAAAATGTTTTGAAACTCATAATGTAAGGATATATGAGTAGTATGCACAAGATGCAGGGTCAATTTAGAAATGAGTGCAACACGTGCGCTTCGCTCTGATTGGCTGAAACTAAAGTCTAAATATCTTTGTTGTTTTTTGATAAAATCATTTGAAATTTTGAACATAGTAACGGGAGATCTACAGCCCTAATAAAAGAAATATCATGAAAGCATGTGCATGCACGTGTGCTTGCAAGAGCTCGCACGTGCAACACGAGAAATGTCCAATATAATTATAAGATAACTATTTAAATTATTGATGATATGCTTTAAAACTATATTAGAAGTATATATTAAACACAACAAGATACATGTTAAAAAAAGCAAGATCTCACGCGCATGCACGTGCATTCGCTCTGATTGGCTAAACTAAAGTCTCAATATCTTTCTTGTTTTTGACGAAATCCTTTGAAATTTTAATCCTAGGCATGTATTAGGATATCCTACTATTAGATATAGAGGAATTATCATGAAAACGCGTGCATGCACGTGCGCTGCAATCTGATTGGCTTATGCTTTCAATAGCTATAACTCCCTTGGTTTTAACCAAACAGGATGGGTTTTCTAACATGGATAGATATAATGGACTTCTACAAGAAGACATGGTCACCATGCACATGCATACACATGCATGTACGTGCGCTGCACTATTGGCTGAAATTTGTACAGCTATAACTCCCTTGGTTTTCAACCAAACGGGGTGGGATTTAGAACATAGATAGATGAAAGGACTTCTACAAGAAAGTATGGTCGCCATGCTCATGTGAGCACATGCATGCACGCGAATGGTAAAATCAAAAATACACTTGAATTAGCGTATTTTTTATACTTTTGGTTTAAATACTTTATATTTAGTATATTAAAATCTATAGATTGTGAAGACACGATTTTATGGTCATTACGCACGTGCATTCACATGCGCACGCGTGCAATGCTACAATTTGAATAAATTTGTACACTTCTGGGTAAACGTTGTTAAAGTCTCAAATGCATAGAGTTTGTCTTATTTAATGAAGCTTATGGGGAATATGGCAAAAAAAGGGGGGTTTGGGGGGAGCTTTTGGGGGAATTTAGGTCCCCGAAAATTTAGCACTAGTTATCATTGCGTTTGTATAAAATTGTCATCACAAGATTCACAACAGACTACATGTGGCAAAATCTATTTTGTTTTATTCATTGATGTCTTAGAAATATATAAAATTTAATATTATTGTGTCGTCTTTGAATAGCAATAGTTTGCACAATTCACTAAGGTACACTGTTTATATTTTGGCTCAAAGTTTTATGTTCCCCCTCCCCCCCAAATTGAAATTTAAAAAAATTAAAGTTATTACATGTAAGTTTACAATAAGGAATGTAAAACCATTTCCATATTTATTATACATGTTATGAAAGCTACAAAATTTCCAACATGAGAAAAATTATCAAAGGGACTTAAAGGGGTTCCATTGCTTGTTCAAACAATGGCTATAAAGAAACACTGATGCTTTTAAACATAAAGAAACTTTTGGCATTTTACACCTCTTAACAACAGGTACTTGCTATAGATCATTGTTAATTCATCAGCTTCACTTGTTATTTTGATGGGTATATTAGTAACTGTGTTCACCCCTTGCAATGTGGTACATGTCATCTTTTGTGGGTATAAACTATTTATAAAAAGGGGACTGATCCTATTGTATAGAGCATATCTATAAAGCCTTGGTACAATTCTAGGACTCAAGAATATAGGCATTGAATTTTTAATTTGATAAGCACACAGATGTTGAAAATATTTTTTAAAAAAAAGGATTCTATAGATATCAGTAGATGTCAAATACATTGTAATTAAAAAGATGTGACCCTGTCTGTCTATAGAATGGCTAGCACAGTAGGATGGTGCTACTTCGTGCTGGTGTTTATATTCCTCACGGGTTTAGCGAACGGCTTCCATTTGTAACACTCTTTGCCTCTCGTGAGTTTAATGGCTATCCCCCTTTTTTTTAACTGATGTTTTGCCCTTTCCCCTTTCCTGGATTTTTTACCCTTTTCTTTACCTATTATTTTTCCCTTTTTAGATACAACTTTCTTTTTTGTTTTTTTAGGTTTTGAGACAGGTTTATTTATTTTATTATTGGAGATTTCTTTGCTGTTGTAGCGGTTTTCTCCGCGGTTTTGGCTTTTTTTTTCCCTCTTCCTCAACCCTGACTGCAGCACGTGCAGCATCCTCTTCCTTCGGCATCGCTTTCTTCATCATCGACAGATTTCGAATACTGCAGAGTACAAAATATTTACAAAATAATGATAGTATGACATAAAAATATTGAAGGAGACACACATAATGAATGAAAGAATAAACTTTTGAAATAATTACTGATAATACTTTAATTAATGGATTTACACCTAAGCTTATTTATCGTTAATGCTGGATTATTTGTAGTGTATCATCTTTACTTACCAACAAAATCTGAACAGAAATCAGCAGGGAAATATCACTACAGGATGAACCCCAACAACGATAGAACCAGTAAGAACCAGACGGGGAATGAAATACCATTTCTCAATTATCTCTCGAGATGCCAAAAACCTTGGGCTTCATTTACATTTAGATACTAGTACTCTGAAATTGATATTAAATATGCTTGGTTTCTCATTGACTATATTTATTTGTTGGAGACCAAGCTCCATAACAACCACGGGAATTCCAATGAGCACTAATTGTGCTCCTTTGTAAGCTGAATTTTCTTATTATCCACAATCATGAAGAATAAATTATTTAAAAACTTCTATATGAGAAAAGCAACACCTAATTATCGTCCTTCAACTCTACATTTAAAAATTTTAATATCGACGACTTTTTATCAAATCAACAAAACACGCTGATCCTTATTAGTTTTCTTGATCTAATTAATATTATTTTATTACGTCGACTCATATACCAGATCCGGAAAAATCCCAGTACACTTTGTTTCATATTTGGATGTTTTACTGACTATAGATGATGAGGGCCCCGAATCTCTTTATAAAATAAAAAATTTTTAAAAAAATCAGTTTAATACCGTCGTTGAGGTAAAGTTAAAAAATAGATAACCCTACTGTTTTTTGGAGTGTAGTACATGTAAAAAAAAACGTTTAAATAAAATAACCGTGGCGTCTTTGGGGTTTAGAAAAAAGAAAAACTATAAAAGCCCCGTTGTTAAAGTATGATGAACTGCATTCCGGAACAGACCCAAGCCCGGTAGAGATTCCAGGGCGTCAAACGGAGTTAGGATTTCCCGGACATGACATAATCGTTGTTACAGATGATTATGAGTCACCAGCGGCGTAGGACACCTTAGCGCCGACGTAATATCCATTTGATATTGCCGTAGGAAGGGGGCATACCGACATTGTGGAAGAGCTAGTACTTAATGGCAGCGAAAGTGATAAAATCTTTGTTTACTTTATATGTACACAAAACACTGTTGTTCAAGTTTAGGGTATTTAACTAATATTGACTAATTAAACTACCTAAATAAGTGTGCTGGGGTTTCTTCTGTCCGTCTATTGACTTTTATGGACTAAAATTTTAAAAAGTTTTAATTGTGAGAAAAAAAAATGATAGGGGAGTTCAAAAAAAAATCCCTGCCAAAAATCTCAATTTAGAAGTATTTATCAAGGCCCCACTCCCATCCCACCTTTGGAAACTTATTATAACATCGTATGCCAAGAGTTTATGAGGAGAGTAGCATATAAGAAACTCATGTTAGGGAAACCTAGTTGGGGTGTTACTACGTGTAACCCGGGGACCATATGTATCATGTATCTGAAACTTACAATTCACAAAATACTGTAATCTTTTAGTAATTAACTGTATTTTGAATATTAAAAAAAAATTTTACATAACATGACCAAGAAAAAAACCGTTACGTATATTGGATAACTTCGTTAAATGGAAACCCAAATCACTGGATCTGCAACATACAATTCACTCATTCATGGGTATACGTAACAATGTGTAAAAAATAATTAGGGCTGGGGGAGGCTTCTTAAAAACAAGATGTTTTTGTAAAACACTGATGCCCCTGTATAGCATTATATAGCGAATATTAAACTTTTCTTAAATGCAACTTAAATAATTATATTAGTACCCAAAAAAATGTTTTTAAAGAAAACAAAAGAACACCTGTTCAAAAATTATGACCAAGGATAAATGTTTGAAAGGTATGACAAACTCCAAGATCAAGGGGTCAAAGATGTTGGTTTCTTTAAAAAAGTATACAAATCACATACAAATGTACATGTATGTGAAATATGAAAGCCCAGCCCTAACTGTTCAAAAAATTTTGGCCAAGGTTTAACTTTTTTAAAGGTAGGTCAAACCCCAAGGTCAAGGTTAAAGTTCTTGATATCCAATGAAAATCTTGTCCAGGGATTACATATGTGAATTACATGTATGAAAACCCTAGACCTTAAAACACAATATAGTAATGTTTTTTTTTTAAAATAATGAGGTCAAAGGCCGGGGTCAAAGTTCTGGATCCAATTTGGATTTCTCACAAGGGTTAAATATGTGAAGTATGAAAGTCCTTGCCCTTACCATTCAAAAAATAACCAAGATTAAAAGTCAAGGTCAATAGGTCAAAATTGTTAGTATTCAATGAAAGGTCTTGCCACAAAAAATAATAGGGTACATGAAAATCCTATTATCTACAGTTCAAAAGTTATGGCCAAAAAAAAAGTTTGGAATTTTTTTGGAAAAAACATGGGTCAAGAAAGGTCAAGGTCAAATTTGGTGGTCCCAAAGAAAAATCTTGTCACAAGTCATGTGAAATATGAAAGCCATGGCTCCACTAAATCAAAAAATGGATCACAAGGTAAAGTTTTTGGGGAAAACAGACACGACAAAAACTAAACCCCAATTTTGATTAGGGGGCATTAAATATGACAAAAAATTTTTAAAAACTTTAAAAAGACGCTATATTGCCTGTCTTGACCACGCAGAAAAAATCGGATATATCAGACAGGTAAATTCCTCCAAAACCCGTTGAATTCATCTTACGGCAACTAATTAGCGGGGGAGGGGGGAGGGGCATCATTACTATAATACATATCAACAAAAATACTACTACACTAAAAAGGAGGCAGGCCCCCCCTTTTTCCTCCTCCCCGTCTTCTCTGGGCCTGATGATGCCGGTTTCAATTTGTTTAGGGATTCATCATTGTGCAGGGGCGAGATCCGGGGGGGGGGCCCGCTAGGGGGGGGCCCGGCCCCCCCCCTTTTTTTCCAACCTAACTTACACTATAGGAAATGTTAATTGAAAGCCTGGTTCCCCCCCCCCCCCCCCCCCCCCCCCCGCCACCCCCCCCCCCCCCCCCCCGAAATAGGATTTTCGACTTTTGGCAACTTTTTTTTTTTTGCTTGTCAAGTTTTTCAGGTAATTTAAAAAAAAAATTCTCTCTGCCTGGCCCCCCCACTTTCAAAAACGATGCTACGCCACTGTTGTGACATAATATTTACAGGAGCTATACTATATAGTTTTTGGACCACAACCTGTCTAACCTCCCCATATACATTGATATTCAGTCATATCTAAATATAGAAAACTTGACCTAATCAAATATTAATGAAAGTTATGCTCGATAAACCAGTATATGAAGTACTTGTGTATTTAATGAAACCTGTGGCATATAGTTACCAAAAGAACTTGTGAGATATAGCTGTGGAATAATCAAGCTTTTCAATTTAGATCGTAAGTTTTTATTCTAGTTCATTCATTTGTTTTTCCATGTTCATGTTGTTTTCCAATTTTTATCGTGTGTCATTTAGCACAGCCAAATGAACAGTTACTTCGCTAGTAATATATAGTTTTATTTTTATACGCTCATATGTCAGTTTTTTTTTTGCAGAAATTTTTTAAGTAATTAATTTGATCACGAATTCCATAATCAACAAGAAAAAAACCTGCATGAACTATATATAGAATTTGTTTTTTCCTGTATCTATTTTTAACATTTGTTTAAAGTATAGACAAACTACTATATAAGCAGGCGTGGATCTAGAATTTTTTAAAAGGGGGGTTTAAAAGGGGGGGGGGGGATTTTTTTTTATAAGTTTGTTTAGTAATACAATGTAATATTTTAAGTAAACATAATCATGTTAATAGGATACAGGGATGTTGAATGTTTTTGGAGGCAAGGAATAGCTCTAAATAATTTTACGAATATTTTATGGTTTACCTAAGAATTTTACCAAAAAAGGAAAATAAACTTTCCCAACCCCCAAAAACCTATTTTTTTAAAGAGGATAGGGGTTTCTTTGGAAAAAAACAATAAAAAAAGGGCTCTTTATTCTCTTTCGCAAATCAAAGTAGGGGGGGGGGGTTAAACCCCCGTAGCCCCTCTCGCATCCGCCACTTATAGGTCTATTATTTCATCCAAATGCTTATCACTTCAAATCATACAATTCTATCATAGATTATTAATAAAAATAAATAAAAATAATTCAATTAAAAATAATTTATTTCAATATATGTATATCCTATGAGTTTTTAAAATTCGTTTCATTTGTTTTATAAATTTTAGTTTTTAGCGCCCGGATCATAGATCCGAGGCGATAAAGTTTTTGTCTGTCTGTTTGTCTGCTTGTAGTCTTCCGTTGTCAACTTTAACCTTCATGCACCATAATTTTGAACCTTGAGAGTTAGAGATTTGATATTTGGATGCATACTCCACTTAAAAAGTTCTTTCAAAATACCAAGGTCAATGATCTTATGACCTTTACTGTGACCTACAAGCTAAAAATAGCTTTTTGAACTTTTTCCATAACTTTGGAACCATAAAAGATAGGAAATTCAAATTTGGAATGAATGCTTCAATAATTAAACTCATACAAATAACACCAAGGTCAATGACCTCTTACCTTGACTGTGACCTTTATGCTAAACATAGCTTTTTCGAACTTTCGCCATAGGTTTTGAACCATAAGAGATACAACTATATTTTTCATATGCACACTCCACTGATAAAGTTCTTTCAAATGACATCAAGTTCATTAACCTTGTGACCTTGACTGTAATTTATATGTAAAAAAAGTTTTTTTTTTTAACTTTTTCTATAACTTTTGAACCATAAAGAGGAGACTTCATATTTGGTATGTATACTACACTGACAATGTTCTTTCAAATGACATTAAGATCAATTACCTTATGACCTTGACTGTGACCTAATGCTAAAAATGTTTTTTTCTTTTTTCCGCCGGGCGCATGGTGTTTCACAAACACATCTTTTTTTTTAGGAAAAGATTGTTTCAGCAAAAATGAATTTCAGGAACCCCAAAAAAGCACAACAACAATAATAAAAAAACAACCCCGCAATGGAGACTTCCACTAACATAACTACAGCCAAAGTAACCGTCCTACCGACAAACTCTACTAAAAACCTTCCCACGAGGGAGTCCTAGACGTTAACCGAGGCGTCAGAATTGAACTGGACACCCGTTATTCATGTCATTGTACCAGACATACTCTGTTCCGTTGCGCTTGGACTGTTCATCTTCCTGTACATACGGCGCGAAAAAACCAGAAAAAGGCAACTTAAAATAAAATAAGTTAAAAGGGAAAACGATGCAGAGGGGGTGACCGGGACTTACCATACCCCTGAACACAATGAGTGGTCCTCTGTGTACTCTGGAAGACAAAGACAAAACCGCTCAACCCTTAATGCCTGACAAGCATTCTTTGCAGAGTGATGCAGAGGGCTACATACCCCCCCCCCCCTTGCGCACTGTGTTTTCACTTCCAAAGGAAATGAAAACGCAGTGGTGGGCGGGGAAACCCTGCTATCCAGAGGGCATGGAAAGCCAGATTGAAATCCGTTATGGATGCCGTTTCATTGATAAAACCATACTCCATGCAGTTCAGAAGCTTCCAAAATGGTGAGCACTATGTTTTTGTAATGGGATAAATAGGACCCATAAACCGTTACGTAATGTGCATTAGTACAACTACAGGTAGATTGTACCTGTAAACTGTTATGTTCCCATACGGAAAAAAAGGGCAAAAAAACTAGTTGAGGAAAACAACTACATGAAATACATAGTTACGTAATTAATACAATAAAGATACCTATAAATAGTTACGTAATGTGAATACAACTAAAGGTACCTAAAAATAGTTACGTAATGTGAATACAACTAAAGGTACCTAAAATATTAGTAAAGTGAATACAACTAAAGGTACGGACCTTAAATAGTTACATAAAATGAATACAACTAAAGAAACGTATAGTTATGTAATGTTAATACAACTACAGTTTACATTGTACATGTAGTTGAAAAAGAATGCAGAAAATGCTGCAATTATATGTGATTAATGTACAATATTTCTTATTTACAAATTTTTTATATGAATTATTTTATTCATATATGATACAAGTATAGTCAATTCATACTTCAGTTTGTTTGAAAAATCTTTTACATGCATACATGTATGTATTTTTATTCTATTTTTCATTGTACAAATTCCATTTTAATTTGTTAAAAAATTAATTGTATTCTATATTTCATTAAATGACAGTGAAATAAATTGTTTTGTTGTTAGTATGTGATTATAAGGTCAAGCTGAGTGGAGTTAACTTGATTGTTGAAATGCAACAGTATACATGTATAAAAGTGTTATGTTTCTTATATGTGTGGATGGAAAAAAATTAAAAAAACATGTAATAAAACAAATATAATATATATCACTGATCAGTTTGTTTGTTTTTTTCCCTCGTCGTCAAAGATTCAGGGTATATCAAAGTTAAAACCTTTTTAAACCCAAT